>NC_086325.1:144249933-144254933 GCF_036172605.1 Pelobates fuscus | reverse complement strand
TTACACTTCTTCACTGTATATACACTTTTATTATTTATTTTGTTTGTTCACTATCTTCCCTAGAAGGGGTTAATAAAAATTTATTATTTTACATATTTCATTAATGTTCTATACTGGCAATTTTTTAAGCCATGATTATGAACACTTTTGTCCTGGGGTATAGGGACTGATGATAGGGAGGACCTCTCTGTTATCCCTTTCTCGGTCTCTTCGCTTCTATACTATACTCATCGGGTTATGCCCTTATACCCTGCAACCTTGCCAACTCTAGTGTAAGATTTTATTCATTTACTTTCTTCCACTGGATGTTGTTTTCTTTCTTGCACTCATACACACACACACACTGCACTCATACACACTGCACTCATACACACTGCACTCGCACACACTGCACTCACTCGCACACACTGCACTCACTCGCACACACTGCACTCACGCGCACACACTGCACTCACGCGCACACACTGCACTCACGCGCACACACTGCACTCACGCGCACACACTGCACTCACGCGCACACACTGCACTCACGCGCACACACTGCACTCACGCGCACACACACTGCACTCACGCGCACACACACTGCACTCACGCGCGCACACACTGCACTCATACACTCGCACGCGCGCGCACACTGCACTCATACACTCGCGCGCGCACGCACACTGCACTCATACACTCGCGCGCGCACGCACACTGCACTCATACACTCGCGCGCACACTGCACTCATACACTCGCGCGCGCGCACACTGCACTCATACACTCGCGCGCGCGCGCACACTGCACTCATACACTCGCGCGCGCGCGCACACTGCACTCATACACTCGCGCGCGCGCGCACACTGCACTCATACACTCGCGCGCGCGCACACTGCACTCATACACTCGCGCGCGCACACTGCACTCATACACTCGCGCGCGCGCACACTGCACTCATACACTCGCGCGCGCGCGCACACTGCACTCATACACTCGCGCGCGCGCGCACACTGCACTCATACACGCGCGCGCGCGCACACTGCACTCATACACTCGCGCGCGCGCGCACACTGCACTCATACACTCGCGCGCGCGCGCACACTGCACTCATACACTCGCGCGCGCGCGCACACTGCACTCATACACTCGCGCGCGCGCACACTGCACTCATACACTCGCGCGCGCGCGCACACTGCACTCATACACTCGCGCGCGCGCGCACACTGCACTCATACACTCGCGCGCGCGCGCACACTGCACTCATACACTCGCGCGCGCGCGCACACTGCACTCATACACTCGCGCGCGCGCGCACACTGCACTCATACACTCGCGCGCGCGCGCACACTGCACTCATACACTCGCGCGCGCGCGCACACTGCACTCATACACTCGCGCGCGCGCGCACACTGCACTCATACACTCGCGCGCGCGCGCACACTGCACTCATACACTCGCGCGCGCGCGCACACTGCACTCATACACTCGCGCGCGCGCGCACACTGCACTCATACACTCGCGCGCGCGCGCACACTGCACTCATACACTCGCGCGCGCGCGCACACTGCACTCATACACTCGCGCGCGCGCGCACACTGCACTCATACACTCGCGCGCGCGCGCACACTGCACTCATACACTCGCGCGCGCGCGCACACTGCACTCATACACTCGCGCGCGCGCGCACACTGCACTCATACACTCGCGCGCGCGCGCACACTGCACTCATACACTCGCGCGCGCGCGCACACTGCACTCATACACTCGCGCGCGCGCACACTGCACTCATACACTCGCGCGCGCGCACACTGCACTCGCACGCGCGCGCGCGCACACTGCACTCGCGCGCGCGCGCACACTGCACTCGCACGCGCGCGCGCGCACACTGCACTCATACACTCGCGCGCGCGCGCGCGCACACTGCACTCATACACTCGCGCGCGCGCGCGCACACTGCACTCATACACTCGCGCGCGCGCGCGCACACTGCACTCATACACTCGCGCGCGCGCGCGCACACTGCACTCATACACTCGCGCGCGCGCGCGCACACTGCACTCATACACTCGCGCGCGCGCGCACACTGCACTCATACACTCGCGCGCGCACACTGCACTCATACACTCGCGCGCGCGCGCGCACACTGCACTCATACACTCGCGCGCGCGCGCACACTGCACTCATACACTCGCGCGCGCGCGCGCACACTGCACTCATACACTCGCGCGCGCGCGCGCACACTGCACTCATACGCTCGCGCGCGCGCGCGCGCACACTGCACTCATACGCTCGCGCGCGCGCACACTGCACTCATACGCTCGCGCGCGCGCGCGCACACTGCACTCATACGCTCGCGCGCGCGCGCACACTGCACTCATACGCTCGCGCGCGCGCACACTGCACTCATACGCTCGCGCGCACACTGCACTCATACGCTCGCGCGCGCACACTGCACTCATACGCTCGCGCGCGCACACTGCACTCATACGCTCGCGCGCGCGCGCACACTGCACTCATACGCTCGCGCGCGCGCGCGCACACTGCACTCATACGCTCGCGCGCGCGCGCGCACACTGCACTCATACGCTCGCGCGCGCGCGCGCACACTGCACTCATACGCTCGCGCGCGCGCGCGCACACTGCACTCATACGCTCGCGCGCGCGCGCGCACACTGCACTCATACGCACGCTCGCGCGCGCGCACACTGCACTCATACGCACGCGCGCGCGCGCACACTGCACTCATACACGCGCGCGCGCGCGCACACTGCAAATAAATATTCAATTAATATAATTTATATAATTTTTTGGGGGATATAATTTTATTTAGAAATTTACCAGTAGCTGCTGCATTTCCCACCCTAGTCTTATACTCGAGTCAATAAGTTTTCCCAGTTTTTTGGGGTAAAATTAGGGGTCTCGACTTATATTCGGGTCGACTTATACTCGAGTATATACGGTAATTATTTTTTTAACTTTAGAGTGTATTCTTTTCTTTTCTAAAATATATATGAGCCCAATTTTAAAAGACCGTTAGCATGGGGTTAGCCTTCCTACAAGGGGTTGTCCTGTTCTCCTTTACATGAACTACAAAATATCCACTGTATTTACTGTGTTTGCATTCCTACAGTATGCTCTCACAAAAGGAACAAAGTCACCAATTCTAAAACTAGTAATTGGCAGGGAACCTGGAGTGTCTACATCCATGGGGAGGTGTTTCCTGCATGGGGAAGGATTTCCCCATATTCGTTTTCCTGGCACTGCAGGACCCTCTCTGTGGGCACTCTGCCATAGGTTGCTGGGGGAGAGGGCCACTGGCTGTCAGCAACAATGCATAGTAGGCACCTGCCTTCCCAAAACGGCAGGAGCCTACTCTGCTTCCGTGTCGCGAGAACCCGGAAGCAGGGGGAGGGATCTGTGAAGCGGCTCTCCTGTCCTCCCGCGAGTAATCTCTGTGGAGCGTTGCCGCGAGTTACCATGGCAACGCTCCACACAGCATTGCGCAGGAGGACAGGAGAGCTGCTTCACAGACCCATACTTACCACCACCGGACCACCAGGGATTGCTGTGTCCCCTCCTCTTTCACCAAAGGTAAGAAGAAGGGAGGGGGGGATAAAGATTTAATATAGATTATTTTGTTTTAATAAAATGTATCTTTACCCCTACCCTACCCACGCACACAGCACCTCTCAGACACGCACACATACACTGCACCCCTCAGTGCAGTGTGTGTGGGTTCAGCGGACACTGTGTGTGGGTATTGCATTTGTTGGAGATACTAATAAATATAAGCTTCATTTTATCTATTTATATCATTATTTAAAATTGGTATAATTGAACTGTCTGTGTTCTTCTTTTCAAACAGAAGATGTTAATTCATTCGGACAACTGTATGAGTTGTTTTTTCTAAACGTAAACCTCAGTATTCAGGTTTAATTGCCATGTTGGCACTTTGAGGGGAAAAAAGTTGGCATGTATTGCGGTTTGGGCACTCAGGCTCAAAAAGATTTGCCATCACTGCTCTAGTGGTTGTCGGATAGACAGCCACTAGAGGAGGACTTAACCGTGCAAAGTAATTATTGCAGTTTATAAAGGGTTAACGGTGGTGGGAGTTGGCACCCAGACCACTCCAATGGGCAGAAGTGGTCTCGGTGCCTGGAGTGTCCCTTTAAATGTTTAAGGACAACGGCCACCTTAAAACAATTTATTTTTTAATATTCTTTTATCCCGTTTTAAAAGGAATTTTTTTTAATTATGTATGTGTAAATTGATTAGAAATACTGATCTCTACCTGTGGTATATGACTGGATCCTTCAGCCATATACATACTACTTAGGTTAAGACAATGTGTGAAAATGGACTGTCTGTGGTCTTACCTGCTAGTCACAGACACTGGTGCTCAAACACTGTCTAACTCAAGGGGAGTTTGTCTGTAATCCCCTAAACACACTCACTACATCACCCTATTTGTTTTATTTTTGTCTTGTAAATTGTAGTTAAAATGTATTAATGCATCTTATATTACCCAAATTACAGTACAAAGAATCTTGTCAAGGCATCAAGTATACAAAGCAGATGTTCAGGTGTTTGAGGTCATTTCAGCAGGCAGCACAGCTATCGATTTTATGCAAAATACATAGAAATCTGGACTATCTTCTCTCAGAACAACTTCATCTCAATCAAGTTGTTTTAAAGGCTGAAGTCCCTGGGTGAGGTCTTGCTTAAGGTGTTAAACGTTTTTTGAACAACTTAACCTCTAAAATGCTCCCCAGGCATCAGTAGGCACTCTCCTGTTCCTTCTCGCTCGGCTACCGTACTGAGTAGATGAGGGAATAGTTGAGAAACATTGGACACCAGTGATTGGCTGAGAGTGTAAGCTGCCTAATCACTGGCCACCTGTTGCAATTGCACTATGTACAGTTAATCACAATGGGCGGCCAATGAAAAATTTCTGTATTTGAGCCCACCAAATGCTATGTAGATTCAGCTTATCTCCACTTTAACCTCTTAAGGGCACATG
>NC_086325.1:144237433-144242433 GCF_036172605.1 Pelobates fuscus | reverse complement strand
CACTGAAAATACCTCCTGCAGTTATATAGGTATAGGACAGAGTAGGGTGGAAGGAGAGAAGGAAAGGGATAAAAAAAAAATTGCTGTCCCTATTGTGCCTTCGAGGGCACCCCTTGACCCTAAAAATAACCCTAGTATGCAATACAATTGAAGCCACCCGCTCTATGACTAAAGTTGAAAATAAAAAAGGTTGTAAAGAAAATTAATGTAATTAAAGATGCCAAAAACAGAACCAAAAAATAGTTGTTCCTTGAAGCCAGAAATTGCTGCAAACAAATGTTGTGGACACAGCGATGCCCCAGAGCCCCTGGCTTCTAGGAACAACTAATTTTTTTTGTTCCGTTTTTGGCAATAATAATCAAAGAATACCCGTATAGTATGCAAGTTAAATTAAAATAATCCATTGTATAATCTATACCATTAGGTGAACTAGGCATTCGCCTAGGGTGCTGGCCTTCTGGGGGCACCCACCGTGAAGCTTTCTGGTGGGCTGCCTGCCCCTGTCTGGGGCCGCAGCGCTGGGCGAGCAGCTCTTGAGCTACCCTCAGTGCCGGGCCTATCCTCAAGGCGCCTGAAGGTGGGGGCGCCGAAAGGAGCCTTGTCACAGGGGGCCCAGGAAGTGGCCATCTGGCCACCTCCGAAGCTGTATTAGGCTGGTGCCTCATAGAACTGCAGTAATACAGAGGTAGCCCTTTAGCTGTAGTGGAACATCTAGTTTACATGATCAGAAATAATCCTTAAAGAGAATCAGGGTTTCTCTGGATGACATAGCATTACAAGAAGTTTTCTTCTAGAAAAACTATACACTACTGCTGGACAATGAGATATTTGATTATTCTAAACTTAAAGCCTTAAAACTAACTAAGTTGTGATCTGTATTTATAAAAAGAAAATGTATTGCAAAGTACAGTAGTCTTGGAAACTAGTGTCGCTGTTTGTTTTGTTTTCCACACTTTGCCCCTAGAGTGCTTTTTGTAAACATTGGCTAATAATTTGTCATTTGTTTTAATTTTGATTTATTACATATATATATATATATAGTTACTTGAAACGGTTCAAAGTGATGAAACCCAAAGTATTAAGGAGCTGGTGCCGGCAGATCCTGAAGGGACTTCATTTCCTGCACACTCGGACACCACCTATTATCCATCGTGATCTGAAATGTGATAACATCTTCATAACTGGACCCACTGGTTCAGTGAAGATTGGAGACCTGGGTCTGGCTACATTAATGCGAACTTCATTTGCCAAGAGTGTTATTGGTAAGCCCTAGTAGAGTAATAATGTGCTTTCTTGAATGCTAGTGACAGTAGTGGTGCTTATTATTTCACAAACCTCTGCAGACTAACAATATGCAACTACATTTTTCATACCAACTAGTAAAAACATCACACAGGAGAACTTATCTTCTGCTTATGGATCATTTACGACTCAGGACTCCTCATTTTCACAGAACCAACTCTTGTTTTTCTCAATAGTCATATGCATAACATATGCTACATATATACTAACCCCAGTGGCATTATATGTGGCGCCATACCTATTCACTGTAATGACATCCAAGTCGTAAACAATTGTCACAAGCAGCACCAATATTAATCACATTAAGAATGTTCCGTTGTTGGTAAATGTTTGGGCTGCATTCTATAAGCTGAAAGTTACTAAAGCTCAATATGAGACATAAAGAGATGAGTGAGTGGAACAGATATTTTGCGTCTGTTTCCTCCAAGACGATAAAACGGAGTTGTTGGATTGATTTCATTGTGTAACATTCCCCATAGCCTTTAACTTTTTGGGATCTTTTTATTTGCGACACAAGCAGACACAGCCCCATTCGAAAAACACATTATTTTGAGCCCCAGACACTTTCTTTAGGCTAATAAGGTAAAGTGCTGGAGATTGAAGGCACAAAGAACAAACCAGAGGTGGGGCAATAGGTGGGACCTCTATATCACGCAGTGCTATTATTGTCTAAATTCATGGGCATTGTAAAATTAAGTTAAATACATTTGTGTGCAAAATTTTGGCACTGGGAAGGAGTTTATTATTCACCTTGATAACTGTGTTTTGTTGATCTTTAGGAATGTGTAGGTGTGTATTGATTTACACATTACCTAGTTGTTAAAATTATGTATTTGTTTATGCATAGGAAATTCTTAAAGTTTGGCGAGTTCCATTTTGAATGATACAGACCTCAAGATATTCTTCTTGAACACAATTGTACATTACTTACTTTGTGCAAATATTGTGTCTTGTGTCATCGATAATGGTTAGGGGTGGTGATTATCAGATTTCCTGTTAATTTTGCTTTGTAAAGTTCTGTGGAAACATTGTATTTACCGTATTTACTCAAGTATAAGCCGACCCGAAGATAAGCCTGATTTTACCACAAAAAAATGGGAAAACGTATTTACTCGAGTATAAGCCTAGGGTGGGAAATGCAGCAGCTACTGGTAAATTTCTAAATAAAATTAGATCCCAATAAAATTACATTGAATATTTATTCACTGTGTGTGTATATAATGAATGCAGTGTTTGTGTGTATTGTGTGTGTGTATATAATGAATGCAGTGTTTGTGTGTAGTGTGTGTGTGTGTATATAATGAATGCAGTGTTTGTGTGTAGTGTGTGTGTGTATATAATGAATGCAGTGTTTGTGTGTAGTGTGTGTGTGTATATAATGAATGCAGTGTTTGTGTGTAGTGTGTGTGTGTATATAATGAATGCAGTGTTTGTGTGTAGTGTGTGTGTGTATATAATGAATGCAGTGTTTGTGTGTAGTGTGTGTGTGTATATAATGAATGCAGTGTTTGTGTGTAGTGTGTGTGTGTATATAATGAATGCAGTGTTTGTGTGTAGTGTGTGTGTGTATATAATGAATGCAGTGTTTGTGTGTAGTGTGTGTGTGTATATAATAAATGCAGAGTGTGTGTGTTTGTGTAGTGTGTGTAAAATGGGTGGGGGGGGAGGGCATTTTTATTTTATTTTAATATTTTTATTATTTTTCTATTGAATTGTTTAATTTTATGTTAGCCCCCCCCTCCCTGCTTGTTACTTGGCCAGGGAGGGGGGATATGTCAATCCCTGGTGGTCCAGTGGCATAGGCTGTGCAGTGGTGGGGCCCCCCCTCCCTGCTTGTTACTTGGCCAGGGAGGGGGGATATGTCAATCCCTGGTGGTCCAGTGGCATAGGCTGTGCAGTGGTGGGCCCCCCCTCCCTGCTTGTTACTTGGCCAGGGAGGGGGGGGATATGTCAATCCCTGGTGGTCCAGTGGCATAGGCTGTGCAGTGGTGGGGCCGGTAGCGAGCTGTTTCTTAACATTACAGCAGCTCCGTTCATCTCCCAGTGTAAATCTCGTGGTCTGCGTGCCGTGCGGAGCGTTGCCACGGTAATCCGTGGCAACGCTCTGACGGCCACAGGTCTCGCGAGATTTACACTGGGAGATGAACGGAGCTGCTGTAAAGGTAAGAAGCAGCTCGCTGCCGGCCCCCAACAGGACTGCCGGGCTTGTAATGAGCCCGGCGGTCCTGGTCTGTATTATGGCAATGTAAGTTGCCATAATACAGATACTGACTCAAGTATAAGCCGAGGGGGGCTTTTTTAGCACAAAAAATGTGCCGAAAAACTGCTTATACTCGAATATATACGGTATCTGTCTTCATCTCAGAACTTGCTCATGTAATTACCAGTCCGCTACTGACGTTTTATACAATGTTATACAAATAGTCTATTGCTGAAAAAGTATTTACAAGATGATGCCACCAGCTGGCAATGTAGAAACGTACATTTAAGAAAAAAAACACACAAAAAAAACACATTTAAATAGAGCAGAAATGTGCACTAATTGTTCCTTTCTCTACCTGTCTGCAAGCTAAAGCTGTTCAAATCGCTTCACAGAGCTTTCAGTAACGTATTTAATCTTTTTTTTTTTTTTTTAGAAACCTCTTACTTGTCACTTGAGCTGTTTGTCAATTTGTGTTAACAATGCTAAACCAAATTTTATCTAAAGGTGGTCATGGTCCATGAGAATCTTATACTAGTGGGATCTTGCAACTCCCAAATGGGCAGGTAACCAATACCAGAAAGCCTAGCTTTCCAGTACACTGAGCTCAATTTTCCATTACTTCTAAAGCTTGGTAGAAACATTGTCTTCTTCATAGCTTTAAGCACCCTACTCTATCACAATTAAACAGGTGAGTATGTGGGAGTCAGTCTCTAAAGTGGGTGGCACTATTTGCTCTCTCAATGAGAAAACTGCTAGTCCTTGAGGATAATTCTTAATTGAAGGGTCCTGTGGAGAACACTCAGAAGGCGTGATTTGCAACAAGTTCTTTGTTTCTGGCCATTTTCTGCACAGCAGTTTGACTAACTAATGTCTGCTTTGCAGCTTTACATTTGCTGGGCTTTGTGGCTTACAGATCAGTCTGTCAAGGCTTCTCTTGCATTCTATGTTGGATCCCACTTTGTATTACCTCCAGACACCTTAATGAAAACTGAATCCTAACACAGGGCAAAGTGATTTTCTGCCTTAAAACAAACCTGCCTGCTTGGAGAAAGAGACCTCATTCAAAGGGCCACCCCAGCAAGCACGTTTATAGGTCCAAATCCATCTCCTCCTCACAGACCAAAGTAGAAGATGAGGTTTCTGAAAAAAAAAAAAAAATTCTACTTTTCCTGTGGATGGAATATCCCACTTATAATAATAATAATAATATTGGTAGTCGGTTCTCTGTTTTGATAAAGACATAGTTTACTGGAAAAAGAGCTTTTCTATGCATAAACAAATGACTGAAATGTATTGCAAATCCTGCAGTGGCATTTGTGTGCAAGTAAAACAGGTGCTGTCTATTTTTTTCCAGTCTACGGAGTTATTTATTTTCTCTTTCCCCCATTCTTTTTCCCTGCAAATATTTTAATTCACCAGCTCTAGACTCACTAATTTGTGGTATATATTAGTGAGTGTCACTGATTGGAATTCTCACACACAGGGCTGCACAGCC
>NC_086325.1:144049933-144232433 GCF_036172605.1 Pelobates fuscus | reverse complement strand
CCCACTACTTGCCTGCTCAATCCTATCCCATCTTACTTAATCAGATCTCTCTCCCCTTGTTTTGCGTCTTCCTTAACACACCTCTTCAACTGCTCTCTCTCTTCTGGTGTTGTCCCTTATTACCTTAAACATGCCACTGTAGTACCTATCCTGAAAAAAAATCTTCTCTTGACCCATCCTCCCTCTCTAACTATTGTCCCATATCCCTGCTCCCTTTCTCCTCAAAGCTTCTCTAAAGACTTGTCTTTACCTCTGTCTCACTTCCTCAATTCCAACTCTCTCCTTGATCCTCTTTAATTTGGCTTCCGCCCTCTCCACTCTACTGAGACTGCTCTTATTAAAGCTACGAACTACCTAATCGCAGCTATATCCAAAGGCCAATACTCCATACTATTTCTTCTTGACCTCTGTGCTGCCTTTGACACAGTTGATCATGCTCTCCTTCTTCAAACTCTTCAATTACTCAGTCTCTGCGACTCTGTCCTCTCGTGGTTTTCCTCTCATCTCTCCCAACGCTCATTTAGCGTCTCCTTTTCTAATGATACCTCCCTCCTCGTCCTGTCTTGGTTGGAGTCCCCCAAGGCTCTGTCCTTGGTCCCCATCTATTTTCTCTTTATACTGCCTCTCTTGGCAAACTCTTGGCAAAATTACCGCTTTTGAATTCCACTACCACCTGTACGCTGATGACGCCCAGATATCTCTCCTTCCCGGACCACTCCCCTGCCGTCCTGCAACGTGTCACTGCTTGCCTTTCTTCCATCTCTGACTGGATGTTCTCCCGCTTTCTGAAACTCAGTTGCTCTAAACCTGAGCTCCTTGTCTTTCCTCCTCCTAACACTGATCCTAGTCTTTCGCTCTCCCTTCTCCCTAGTTTTTCGCGCTGTCTTGGCGTTGTACTTGATTCTGGCCTCATCTTTGAGCCTCAAGTCCAGTATGTTGCCAAACCCGGTAGATTCCATCTTAAAAACATAGCCCGTATCCACCCCTTTCTTACACAAGATGCTACAACGAGCTTATCCATGCTCTAGTAATTTCTCGCATGGATTATTGTAACCCTCTCCTGATTGGGCTTCTCAAAAGCCGTATTACCCCGCTATGCTGCCGCCAGACTGATTTTCCTTTAGTCTGTCCTCACACCTCACCCCTCTGTCAGTCCTTACATTGGCTTCCCGTATCCTATAGGAGTCAATTGGAAGTGCTAACCCATACATATAAAGCACTGAACAATTCCTGCCCCTCTTATATCTCTTCACAGATCCATAGGTATGCCCCTTCTGGGTCTCTCCGCTGCTAGCACCAGTACGGCCAACTCACGCTTGCAGGACTTCTCGCGGGTAGCTCCCTTCCTATGGAATAGCCTGCCTACCGCCATCAGATTCTCCCCAAGTCTTCAATCATTTAAGAAGTGCCTTAAAACTTATTTCTTTAGGAAAGCTTATGGCCTCACAGAGTACCGTATATACTCGTGTAGAAGTCGAGTGCAGTTTTGTGACCAACAATTGTGAAATATGCTATGCCTCGTGGATAAGTCGAGGGTAAAACTTGGGGTTATGAAATTCTGTTATTTTTATAATTATATACACACACACTCATACAAACACACTCTGCATTACACACACACACTCATACAAACAATCTGCATTATACACACACACTCATACAAACACACACTCTGCATTATATATACGCACACTCTGTGTGTATATAATGCAGTATGTGTTTGTGTGAATGCAGAGTGTGTGTGTGTGTGTATATATATAATGCAGTGTGTGTGTTTGTATGAGTGTGTGTATATAATGCAGTGTGTGTGTTTGTATATAATGCAGTGTGTGTGTTTGTATGAGTGTTTGTATATAATGCAGTGTGTGTGTTTGTATGAGTGTGTGTATATAATGCAGTGTGTGTGTTTGTATGAGTGTGTGTATATAATGCAGTGTGTTTGTATGAGTGTGTGTATATAATGCAGTGTGTTTGTATGAGTGTGTGTATATAATGCAGTGTGTGTGTATATAATGCAGTGTTTGTATGAGTTTGTTTGTATGAGTGTGTGTGTGTGTGTGTATATAATGCAGTGTGTTTGTGTGTGTGTGTGTGTGTATATAATGCAGTGTGTTTGTATGAGTGTGTGTTTGTGTATATAATGCAGAGTGAGTGTTTGTATGAGTGTGTGTAGTGTGTGTGTGTGTGAACTGGGTGGGGGGAGGGCATTTTTTATTCAATTTTTTTTATTTTAATATTTAAAAAAAAAATTATTTAAGTATTTTTTTATTTTATTTTAATTTAAAAAATTTTATTGTAATATTTTTTTTATTTCAGTTTATTTTCGTCCTCCCTCCCTGCTTGATACATGGCCAGGGAGGGGGGCTCTCATTCCCTGGTGGTCCAGTGGAATGGCTGTTTAGGAGGGGGCTGGCAGAGAGCAGTAACTTACCTTTCCTGCAGCTCCTGTCAGCTCCCTTCTCTCACCTCCGGTCCGGCCAGCTCCTCTGTCAGCTCCCACTGTAAGTCTCGCGGTCTCTCGCGGCTCTCGCGAGACTTACAGTGGGAGCTGACTGAGGAGCTGGCCGGACCGGAGGTGAGAGAAGGGAGCTGACAGGAGCTGCAGGAAAGGTAAGTTACTGCTCTCTGCCAGCCCCCAACAGGACCGCCGGGCTTGTAATGAGCCCGACGGTCCTGGTCTGTATTATGGCAATGTAAGTTGCCATAATACAGACATTAACTCGAGTATAAGTCGAGTTGGGGTTTTTCAGCACAAAAAATGTGCTGAAAAACTCGACTTATACTCGAGTATATACGGTAACCTCTACCTTACATACCTGTCTCTTGCTCTCTCCTAAAGGGCAGCACTCTACTCTCGCCTCCAGCTCTGCTTCACTCCCACCTTATTTGATTGCCATTTCCTGTACTAATGTGTTTTATACCCCACTTTCTATAGACTGTAAGCTCGTTTGAGCAGGGTCCTCTTCAACCTATCGTTCCTGTAAGTTTTCTTGTAATTGTTCTATTTATAGTTAAATCCCCCCTCTCATAATATTGTAAATCGCTACGGAATCCATTGGCGCTATATAAATGATGATAATGTGGAAACCAACTTCTCATAAAAAAAAATTACATTGCTTAGAGAAACAGGATTTGTGCTCCTTTAGCTGATTGCTAATTTTTTTGAGAGTTGGCCTTAGAAATTATTTCCTTGTAACAGCATTCACATATGTTTCAGTTGACTATTTACAATAATTGTTTAGAATTGCTTACAAATCTGAGTTAATTTCCAAAAATGTTCTTTTGTGGCATTTAGTTATCTATTATGTCTATCCCTTTCAGTAAGGGTAAAGTAACCATTGTCACTCTTTGAAAACGCAATTTACCCTTGTGTGGCATATATAGTTATTATAAGATGGTTTGTTTCCCTTGACAAATGTAATAATTTTGCAGTTTTGGTAGCCTATGCATAGATCTATATTGTCAGATCTATATTAGTTGCTTCATATGTAACCAGCTTTGTTTACTAGTGTTTTCCTTTCATCTAGGTTATCTGTTAAGGAGCTTTTGAATCATGCCTTCTTTGCGGAAGACACTGGACTTAGGGTAGAATTGGCTGAAGAAGATGTTGGCACCAATGCGTCACTAGCTTTGAGACTCTGGGTGGAAGACCCCAAAAAACTTAAAGGGAAACATAAAGACAATGAAGCCATAGAGTTTAGCTTCAACTTGGAAATGGACAATCCTGATGAAGTGGCCTATGAAATGGTGAGAAGCCCCTCATAAATATTGTCAGGCAGAGTTTTTTTTTACTTTATAATCCTTGTTGCATTAGGTTTTGGCTACTAACAATAATGTTCAGCTGCTGGTTTAACTTTAAAAAAAAAAAATATATATATATATTCTTATTTAGCACAATAAAATCTGATTATAATTTAGTTAAACCTATGTTCATGCATGTACTCTACATTGGAGGGTCGGGTGTAAATTCCTCCTCCTGCCCCCATAGGAGACTTGTTTTCTACTGGTACATTTTCAAGCTGGACAGAGGTGGCAAGTGGTGTTCCTCTGGATTCTGTTCAAGGACCCCTTCTATTTAACATTTTTGTAAATGATCTTGAAAAAAGCATTGCAAGTCATGTTTCAGTGTTTGCAGATGACTCAAAACTCTGTAAAGTAATACAAGGTGAGCAAGATATTACTTTGATAGAGACTTAAATTTAATGTAAAAAAAATGCAAAATTATGCACTTCGGCATAAAGAAGGCACAAGCAACTTATACCCTTAAGGGAAGCAAATTAGGGATAATCACACACGAGAAGGACTTGGGAATTTTTATAGACCACAAACTATGCAACAATGTGCAATGTCAATCCGCAGTGGTAAAGGCCAGTAAGGTATTGTCATGCATGAAAAAAGGCATAAATTCTTGGTATGAGAATATCATTTTGCCTCTTTATAAATCGCTGGTAAGACCACATCTTGAATATTCTATGCAATTTTGGGCACCTGTTCTAAAGAAGGATATTATGGCACTAGAAAGAGTGCAGAGACAGGCTACAAAATTAGTAAAAGGAATGGAACATTTTAGCTACGAAGAAAGGTTAACCAATTTAAACCTCTTTTGTTTACAAAAAAGTCGCCTGAGAGGGGATATGATAACATTATACAAATATATCCAGGGCCAATACAAACCATTGTGTCCTATGTAAAGTCCTGTTTGTGAATAGATTTCCACACAAAGTCATGCATTTAAAGTTAGAAGAAAGATGATTTAGTCTAAGGCAAAGGAAAGGGTTTTTTTTTTGTTTTTTTTTACTTTAAGAACAATAAGGATATGGAATTCTCTTCCTGAAGTGGTTTTATCAGAGTCCGTACAGATGTTTAAACAGCAACTAGATGCATACTTGCAAAAACAGAATTTTCAATTTTATAAATTTTCAATGTAGAATTGATTCAAGAATTAATCTGACTGCCATTTTGGGGTCAAGAGGGAATTTGTTTCCTAGTTTGTTGCAAAATTGGAAGTGCTTCAAACTGAGTTTGTTGCCTTCTTTTGGATCAATAGAAAAAAAAAATATGAGGAAGACTGAACTTGATGGACACATGTCTCTTTATAGCCTATGTAACTGTGTTGCCAGTTTAACTTAATTATGTATTTTAACTTGTTACAATTGGAGCATTGTCTGATCAGATTTTGGTAATTTGAGTGTTTCATGTCCTTGTAGTGTAACTAGTGTTTACCATTTTTACAGGTAAAATCTGGGTTTTTTCATGAAAGTGACAGTAAGGCAGTATCAAAATCTATTCGTGACAGAGTGTCACTCATTAAGAAAACTAGAGAAAGGAGGCTGCTTGCTGGATATAGTGAAGAACGTCGCGATTCACAAAGCAGAGCTGGTGGGGCACCACTTACCCATCCTGGTGTGCCTGCTACTCCCGGATACCTTCAGTCTGGGGTAAATGAATGTGAAGAAACAGAAGTGGATCAGCATGTACGCCAGCAACTTCTTCAGCAACAAATTCAGCAGCCCTCCTCAATTACAGGTATGTAGACATTAATGCTTAGTATTTAATGATTCTACCAGGATTACAGTTTCTGAAGTCAAGTGACAGGACAGCAGGAGTTCTCTCGTGTGGGACAAATTGCCATGCATGTGTATTATGTTAACAGAGATATTTTAATAGCACCTCAGTGGTCACTTAATGTGGGTTTTATGTTTTGTTTGTTTTTGTGGCTTTTTTTTTTTCACACCAATCAAATTGTTTTTCTGTGTTCCAGCTGATGTGGGATCAGAGGTTTTCACAGGATCCACCATACTGTCAGATACTTCTAATCAGCACAGTGCCATGTATACAGCTGGCCATGAGCAGATGAGCACCCAGCAAGTAACTGGTATGCCACAGGCTGAAAGCAGTAATGTGGGGCAATTATACCAGACTCAGCAAGTTGTGGGTCACTGCCAACAAACACAGCAGGTGAGTTCTTGACTAGACATTTAACAACTGGAGGATATATGCAGTGTTTAGTAAAGTTATAATCATTTTAGTCCTACTGTATGTCATGCAACTTTATGTCAAATATTAAATATCTTGGGGTTCCCCCCCCCCCTGCTTTTGGAGATGCTCCTACAACAATAGTTTTGATTGTTAAATATTTTAAGCAAGACTGGCTTATGTATAATGAGCAGTTTCCGTGATGTTATGGGAATTCTGTAATAGCTAAAGCTTTGCTCTTTGCCCAGACCTGTGCCTAAGTTGTTAATGGCTACATTTTGTCATTTCAGCTGTGGCACATGTACCTCTTGGTGCTCAACTTTCCAAAAATCCCTATTTGCAAAGTACCAATGCACACATTCCAAAAAGGGAAGGGATGGTTGTGGAACGAATTGGTGGTAAAGACTATTAAGGGTTGTGCAAGTGATGTGCGGGCGGGTCCACCTGAAAAATAGATGGATCCGGTGCCAAAAAGAGGCATGTCAATCATGCCAGACTGACTGGCAGACAAGCTGGCCAGCCCCACCTAGAGCTTTAATATGTATAACCAAATACAGAAAACGTAGATTCACCTCCTAGTGGATAGAACACACTCTTAGTGGGTAATAGTGGACAGTAAAAACAATTACCCTTGAACTAAATGTACAGTAGATAAGGACTCCTCCAGGTCCTCAATAGATATGGAAAAAACAATGGATCTACAATACAATAATAACAGGAACAAACATAGCGTAATACTGTAAACTTATAAAAGAGAGTGGAAGTGGATATAGTAATTCACACTCACAAACAAAAGTTGATTGTAGGCATATCTTGTGGAACGGTGAATGTCTCAGGATAAGTAAGCCATCATATGGTACATAGAAGGGAATAAGAAAGCAAAATAGTGCAGAGTATCTTAGTAAAAAGTTATACTTTAATAATAAGGCACACTTACAGTGTTGTAGTGGCAAATAGGCATATAAAATCAACCGGTCTCAGGATCACAGGATAGTTTGCAGGATCAACTTTAACCCAGTCGAAATAATAAAAACGAAATAAAATAAAAACAGCCTAATATAGACAATAAAACTCTAACACTATTAATAAGCCCTACGCGTTTCGTTCAAACGTCCTTGAACTTCCTCAGGGGAAAAGGCGTCCTTCTGTGGCGCGCCAAACCGGACGGGTTGAAAAGAGCAACCAGCATCATATTGAAGATTGAATCCATACACAGAAGGACGCCTTTGCCCCTGAGGAAGTTCAAGGACGTTTGAACGAAACGCGTGGTGGCCTGATCCAATCACAATGCTTCCCCATAGAATTGACTGAGACTGACGAGGAGGCAGATCAGGGGCAGAGCCAGCACAATTCAAACATAGCCCTGGCCAATCAGCATCTCCTCGTATAGATTAATTGAATCAATTCATCTCTAGGAGGAAAGTGAAGTGTCTGCATGCAGATGGAGGAGATCCTGATATGTTGTGATGCATTTTAGACCCGGGTAGAATAGCCATATGTTATATACTATTGAAAAGTTTAGCAACCAAATTCTATCACCCAAAATATTAATAACTGTCTACATGAAATATTGGTCAAAAACATTAAATGACTATAGTACTAACTGCATGCACATAAAGTTACAGTGGCAAACTACAGGTAAAATGGCAACAAATCTATAGTAACACATGAGAATGTTGTCAATCCAGGAATACATGAGGTGGAGTATCTTCCTAGGGTGGGTGGTAGGTGTTTCACAGCAGGATGTAAAATGCAGTCTTTCACTGAGTTGAGTGTAAAGTGAGGCCTGTTACGAAATCGCTACAGACAGTTACAAAGTTGCTCTTTCCTATGTTTCACCCAGAACCTTGCTTCTGTACTATAATTTTGCACCCAACTCCCGAACTGATTGCCTGCTACTCATTCGTTATACGAACAACGGACCACCCGGCCCCTGGCGTGTGCCGCCACTTAACCCCGGTCACCTTTCTAATAACCGAACGGCCGACCACCCTTCGAGCGGAACGTGTCCCTAATTAATCACCCAGAGAGTTGCGGTCTGCGGTTAACCGCAACCTAATTGACTGCCTCAGGACATTTACGTTCGTGCCCCATCTCCCGATACTCAAACTACCGAAAGGTTCACGAACAAGGACCACCTACGGACTGGCGTGTGGCCTCAATTAGAGCGTTGTTTTTTGCGGTTAACCACAGGTTAAGTACCCCTTCCCGGCGATCTCCGTTTGTCTCCCGAACAGCTGGGACAACCAGCAACAGAGTGGGGATTCATGCAAACCCCTAGCCGTTACTCGTTCCACGAGTTTTAGGTAGAGTCCCGCTGCCTATTAACACACTTAAAAACATGGCCGCCATCTCAAGCCCGGGACAAAAGACACAAACAGACTTTATAACGAGGAAACTAAGCGTACAGTTCGTGGGTTCTGAGCGCTCTTCGGTTAACTGTTTCGCTCAGACCAGGGCTATATAATGAATGGTAGAATGCACAAATTATATATGAAACTGTTAAAGTTTTTTTTTTTTTTTTTTAATTCTTTATTTTCGTAGTGCAGTGGTTTAACAAGCAGAGTTATCGGTACGTCATTATGCATTATAGAGTACAAGTGTTTCACATGAGATAACCTAGTAGCATATAGAAATATAAAACTGCACTGTTTTTTGTTTTTTTTTAAAAGGTAGCATACAAGTAGGAACATATTATGTCAGACAATGAGAGGGTAACATGTACATTAGAAATCAGGCATATAGGCTGACAATAATTACAATGTGGGAAAAACTGTTTGTCACATGCTAAGGAGTTATATTAATGTTGCTTCTGAAGGTTAGTAGCCGCTAGGTACTTTTCAGCTTCTTGAAGCCGGGATTAGAGGGACTTGGGGTATAGCCATTATGTGTGTGCTAATCCGATGTGATGACTATCTATATATTCTTGACTGAGAAGGTTACCAATGCGGGCTAGTTCAATGCCCCTAACCTAGGGGGGCTACGGGGGGAAGGTGCTGACGTTCTTTAAGGACTGGGCCCTCGGTCAGACCCTTGTAAGGGTAGTGGTTTAGTTGTTAGGCCATGGGTTTTTGTGTGTTCCTCCTGTTCCCCTTCCATGTTCATGTAGGGTAAGTGCCTCTGTGTGTGGGGTGAGGGGGGGAGGGGGGGAGGGGGGGGGGGGAGGGTGTCCTCATAGCAGGAGGGGTATGTAGGCCTAACAAGTGTGAAAACATGTGAAAAAAAAATATGAAACGTTTACAGCTCGGTCAATGTGAGCCAGTCAAGAGAGTGATCGTCCAAAGTTCTAACCGTGTTTATACGGTGTAGGTAGCTGGGTCCTGCCAATTTGGCCCAGTAACAGCTCTCAGTTCGGCATCTCACCGGTCTGGTGTCGGTGCGGTCCTGGAGCGCTGCACGACGGGTGTCGCTGTGATCGGGTCCCGGGTGTCTGTAGGTAGTCCAGGGGTTATGGTCTTATCAGGCAGTCCCAGGTTCCGGAGGAACGATGTGGCTTCTCCCATGGCTTGCAGGATATGCGTGGTCCCTGCTCGTGTGACCTGAATACAGTTGTCTGCTCCCCACCGGTATGAAATGCCTGCGGTTCGTAGTTGAGCGGTGACGGGGCTGCAGGATTTTCTCCACAGTAGCGTCGCCTTGGATAGATCCTGGAAGAACAGCAGTGCTGCATTTTCAAAGGTAAGTGGCGTCTTGTCCCTCACGGCTTGCATGATCTGAATCTTTTCCTGGACGTTGCGGCATCTCAGGATGACATCCCGGGTCAGGTTAGGTTTCGTGTGGGTCGTCGAGGGGAGACGGTATACCCCCTCAGGGGTCATTTTGCGGGCTGCTGCTGGAGGCAATATGGTTGCGAGGAGGCGTCTTGTATAGTGGGGCAGCTCTTCTGCGGACACTGAGGTCGGGACTCCCCTGATTTTTATGTTTAGCCGGCGGTGTCGGTCCTCCATAATTGCGAGCCTGCCCATCAGGATTCTTTGGGACTGTTGTAGCTGGAGGACCGTGTCTTGCACCGCGTGGATCTTGTTGTGTGCCTCTTTTACCCCCTCCTCCATCTCTCCCACCTTCTCTCTGACCTCTTTTTGAGTTCGGTTTTCAGTTTTGCTGAGTCCGCCTCTAGCAGCTTATGTATGTTTGCAAGGAGAATTTTCAGGTCGCCCTTAGTGGACGGAGCGGAGTCGTCTGAGGAGTCTGCGTTTGGTATCATTGGTGCCCGTGTGGCTGGCAGCGCTTCTGACTCTCGGCCGCATGGCTCGGTTTCGGCCTCGTTTTGTGGTTCCTCCGAGGGTTCATGGGTCTGGTGTTGTGCCGGTCGTTGGAACAAGGACCCGATATCCCTGGTGTCGGGACCTGCAGTCGGTTTCTGTGACCGTCGGCCCATAGCCGTGTCGTGTGTCGGCTCTGCCTCCTCCGGGTGGCCTGCGTAGCTGCTCCTCAGGATTGCCTCAAGGTCCGAGGTTGTCAGCGGGCGGTAGGCCTCAATTCGGCGGCGCCGCTTCTGTAGCTTCTGCGGCTGGAAAAAGGCATCAGCCGGTTCAGCCCCTCTTGCTTGCCCAGATTCTTTGGGTTGCAAAGTCGGATCGGTAGTAATTTGGCCGATATCGGGCTGATTAAGGATCACTCAGGGAGAGCTTTGGAATATGGCGTCCGTTCAGGTTCGAGTTCAAGCTCCGCCCCCCGAAACTGTTAAAGTTATGTATTTTTATCCTGTTTTGTATGTTGCAAGAAAACATGGTATTTTGGGCGCTTTGAGATAATTGTATTGTCATAACCGTTGGATTCATAATCTCCAAGCTGGGCAGTAACAATTTCAAAAGATACATTGTGTTCCTATTGGTTAACCACTTGTATTGTCCCTGTATCCCATCAGGTCCAGAGGGGGCTGTCCCTAGACCTGAGATTTTGCATAAATACTGATACCTGTGTGCCAGTTCTTGCTTGACCCTCAAATCACAGCCTTGACTTGTTTTGTGGGCAAAAGGGTATCCTAGCTGTACCATAGCTAGTGGGATTGTTCTACACTTACAGGATTCTTATGGTCTACTAGCTGAAGCGTCTCTTCTCTCTCTCTACATCGGGATCCAGACTATCCAAGAGGTCCAGCTTCCAGCTAGCCTGGGAGTAACCGTAACAAGGCCTGAGGGTGGTAGGTGTTTCACTGCAGGATTTAAAATGCAGTCTTTCACTGAGTTGAGTGTAAAGTGAGACCTGAGGGCCCGTTGAATCTCCTACAAGCTGGAATAGCAGACACAGGAGCAAATCTTCTTTCCCTCCAATAACAGGATGACACACAGTTTTGGAGTGTAAGCAGGAACAGAAAGCTTAATGGCACACACTGATCTTTTATCCAAGTTATACAGGAAAGGTGACGGCCAGGTGGACCTGGTTGGGCACCGAATACAATATATACAAGCCAATAAAAACAGAGGTTTACATTCAGACACTCCCATACAGTGTACACAATCCCTCCCCTCTGCCTGTGATCTAATTAATGAAGAAAATGGACTAACTCAATTAACTCTAAGCAGAAAAAGTACATTTTTACGTACACCAAAATAAAACATATCCCCACAAAAGTCTCATCCTGATAGCCCCGATCTGGGTGAATAACATATCCAAAAATCACCCAGATCGGTTCAGGAATTTCCTGGAAGTCTTATTTTTTCCCACCGTGCACGTGGTCCTATGCCCAAAACAGGCCCATACACTCAACGACAAAACACTGCTGGACAATTTCAGATGGCCACCGCCACATGTTTGAATCTGTTCCAGTTAAAAGTCCAAGGGGCAGAAACTGTACTTTTGAACATGGGTTATCACAGGGCCCATAGTCCCAGGGTTGGAGGCTGACAAGCAGGCCCCTCCAAAAACGCATGGCAAACTCCTTTAAAAAGGGGAGTTTGTCACAAGTAGCTCAACTCATCCTATACAATTTCATGGCTCTTAATGGTTGAACTATGCAAGGTGATCAATGTAGAACACAAACAAAATGTAGAGGGAGGAGCCGAACTGGCAAACTGAGTAGACGCACTCTACACGAGCTCCTGCAGTGAGGGCCCAAACTCTGCGGATAACCAGAGATTAAACGCTGCGATTCACCCACAAATCGGCTCATTTGGAAAATGGAAGCAGCCACGAACCTGCCAAAACCATACTCGACCCGGAACCGCAGCTGCAGAATGAGGCCTAGCGGAGGCATGGGGGAAGGACGGCCGCTTTCCCGCCAAATGCTAAACGCAACACGAGAGTACAAAACACCAACGGTCCCCACCAGGCGGGGCGCCCCGAACCCCGCACCAAACGACAAGCACATTGGCCTCCCTAAGCAATGCGGAGACGGGTTCCACCAAGATGGCGGACCACTCTGACACGACCGTGTCGGACAAGTGGCGGTAACAACATATTGTAGCGGACTCAGGGGACCACGCAAGAGACCCCATTACTCAAATCTTTCACCGCTGGGCCACGTTAAAGGCACGCTTGGGGCCACGTTAAAGGCACGCTTACAGCCTGAAGCCCCTAGCCAAAACATACCCAAGAGGGTCAGAGCCGATGACGGACGATTAGGGGAACCTCCTCAGGGCAAATCTAAGACCCACGCTTCAAACTCCCACGTCCAGGGCCCTCCCGGGCTGAGAGCAACAAGGGGCATGCCCCACACCGGCGGGGAGCAGCAAAACGAATAGTCATGCGGTCTGCTACCACTCCCCGCGCCACCCCGAAAAGGCTGACCCTGGACCACGAAGGTTCCCAGGCTCGTGGCCTACAAGCACCAGCCCTCACACAGCTCCGGGGCAGGAGAGGATTCCTGCCTCCAAGACGCCGCGGCTCTACCCAGCTGAGAGAGAACCCAGTCGTGAGATCCAAACTTGGAAGGCAATTAACAACTGGCGGTCACCGGGCCCGCAACAACAGGGCAATAATCCCGGTACACGCTAGAGGAAAGAGTTCCACTACACGCCGCATCTGCACGGACACCTAACCTCACGGGCTGTGCCTGCAGAAGAGCCCTGGTCCAACCACATCATATCTGATCGTATCCGATTCAACTGAAGACCGCTACTTGGCACTGACCAGGAGGAGGGCGAAAGGAGATACCATGCCTGGCAATAAAACAGACTACCTATTAAAGCAAGTCAGTGGCATCGGATGAAGGTTTGCAGCTGCCCCAATCCAGCTACCAGCTGGTTCACAGTGCAGGACTTAATTAGCTGAATGCCCAGTGCTACATCCGTACCTTTTCATTTAATTTATTTCCATTTAAATTGTTTTATAAGTTGATGTGCAATTAAAATGTCCCACAAACTTGTCCCAACACCTTGAGCATATCATGCCATTAACCCTCTCTGCCTTGCTTAACCGGGTCCTATGGGTTCTTACCACACAAGTAATATGACTTCGCATTACCTGAACCAATAGTCAGCTTCATATATGACACATGCTTTTCTAATACCCAGTCAGACCCAAACTACATAGCTTAAATGTGCTACATGGCCTGCAGCGACAACGAACAAACCCTTACCACATAGTCCCCATGGGTCTGCATTGCAGACCCATGGGTACTCGATACGTATTAAACGTATGGAATCCTAATTCAGAATGTTATGCATTATATACTTAAGCCATATGACCCCCTCCACTACAGGCACTAGACAGCCTTGTTACCTCCTAAGGCAAACAACTGGCTAACCGCCAGACGCTATACGAGGGCATGACCATATGCCATGTGGCACGACATAGCCGTTCTTCCTCCTGACACAAATCTTGCACACCCTACCTTTGTAACACATAAGGGAATTACATTGGACGTCACGTTATGATCTCCATGCGGTCTCCTGATGCACTTCTCACTATACTATCTACGGCATGGTTATTTGCCAGCAAGGTACCGGTCTTTCTCCTGCCAAGACATGACAGATGTGACGAACCTCATAACGCATGTTATTAAAACCTGATGTTTATCCTGTATTTATTATAATATAAAATTGTGCATTGCCTAGCTACTACCCTACTTGTTACTTATGCTACGAAGCTCGAAGATTGCCGTTGGGGTACCTCAAGCCAGATTGTATTCATTATATGCACTGCAAAAAAAAATAAATGTAAATTGAAAAAAAAAGTAGAAATCGGACTTTGTATCCAAAATGGTAAATTCAGATAAGTCACAGCAGAGTAGATTTGAATAAAATCACTAGTCTTAAATCTTTTTTTTTTTTTTTTTTTTTAATCATAATTTTAAAACTTAAATACTCATCCTGGGCGGTTGTTTTCATGTTAAACATTTGCAACCAGATGAAGATTTCGTATGAATTTCTTTTCAGATTAGTTTAATAGTTCCATCAGCACTGATTTTGTTATTTGCCATTAGAATTGCATGCCGAGGCGAACGGACGCATGGATTAAATGCTCCGGTCCCAATCACCCAAAAGCCTGACAAATCGTTGTATAACTTTGCCTAAAAGCTCACAAGCAAACCTACTGCCTCACCACTTACGATGGCACCGGCAAAGCAAACAAAAATTACGGACCCGCACCATACGACCAAAAAAGACCGCACAGGGCCTACCAAAGATGGCGACAACAGCCTCTCTGCATCTCAGGGAGCTGACTCACAGCACGAGCTGGAGCAAGACGGAAGCCACGACACTGATGCAGAAAAACGGCTGTACACTATGCTGCAAGAATTCAGGGTAACGCTGCAGGCTGACTTCAAAAGGGTTATAGGAGAGAGAAAGCGGGAAATGGCCGACCTCGGCGAGCGGACAAACCGCCTAGAAGTCCGCACATACGAACTGAGCTCAGTACAAAATGAGCTGGCAGATACCGTGCACCACCTGACAGAGGAACACCAGCCACTCAAAAGAAAAGAGGAATAACGTCCGCTTTAGGGGAATCCTGGAATCCGTCTCAACTGAGGCCTTGCATGGATACTTACTAGGGCTGTGTAAATCCCTGGTGCCTGACATAGCAGAGGGCGAATGACTCATGGATAGGGCGCATCATTTCCTGCGACCCCCGAGACTTGCCCAGGACACGCCAAGAGACACAGTACCACAGTTCCACTAATTAAAAACAAATGTGCTCCTCATCGCGGCTAGGAAGCGGCCCAAGCTACCGGACCCCTATATGGAGGTACAGTTATACGCGGACTTATCTGCGCTTACCATGTCAAGGAGACGGAATTCATAACAGTGAAAACTCATGGAGAAACGGGAGGAACTATTTTGCAAGGGTAACTGGAGGTGGGGATGCCCCTCTTCAAGGAATGGGGCTGCTTTCCCTCAAAAGCCAAGCAGGCCAAGGCATGAAGCTGCTTTATATCCTTTGTAAGATGTTCCTGCTACGGACAGTGTGTATAGGCCCGGACAGGGCGATCCTCATGTAATTCATATAATTTAGCTACTTGTCATGCTTACTTAACCTAACCGCTACATCTCCCTAGTAAAACGTTGCTGTTACGGACCGTGTGAATAGGGCGCCCCTCATGTAATCTGTGTCATATAGTAAATTGTCATGCATACTTAAACTAACCGCTACATACCCCTAGTAAGATGATGCTGTTTAGGACAGTGTGTATAAGCCCGGACAGGGTGACCCTGAGGCAATTTAGTCAATTGACATGCTTACTTACTCTAACTGCTCTGCTATTGCCTCTAAGGCCTAGGCCCAACCTTATGCCTGCCCCACACTGGCAATCCTAACCGAGGTGACCACAGGACAAACCCCCCCAACTTGGTAATACTGAGAACGGGTAGGAGTATAGTGGGGGAGACTAAAAACGCTGAGATACATGTCACAGACACTGACTTAGGTACGCAGACTGTCCGCTCACGATGGCCTTTCACGTAATGGGTGTTCGAATGAGGAAGATACCCCAAGAAATAAAGGTCTCCGATGGGGTACTGAGGGCTGTTGCTTAGAGGAGAGTAGTGGATGGGCAACTCCCCCATCACATATCACGGCTACGAATTAGCATGGGAATACCTAGGCCCAGATGGGGATAAAATGCATATGTCAGTGAGGTTGTATTCCTACCAGACTTACTCACTCAATGTAAATGTCAATGCTTATGTTTCAATGCTTATGTATATGTGATTGACTATTTTTTTTTATCTACTACACAGACTCTGGCGACTCAATTAGTATATACAGGAGATGGACAACCTATTCCCCAGCCTAGCACGATAGATCCTTCTTCAATGATGCCTGTAATGCAGCCATCCTTTTCTGCATTGTCCCCTCAGATTATACCTGGGCAAGTGGCATCTCAGCAGACTGTAGCTGGCATTCAGTTGGAAGTTTGTGGCATGACAGGAATGCAAATTCATGCTGACAGCCAAGCCCCAGCACTACTTCCTATGTCTCATTCAACTTTGTTGGCTCAATATGGCAGCAGCGTACAGAATGTACTGCATCATGCACCGAATGTCACAGGAGTACAGACAAATGCTCCACATGCACACCAGTTAACCTCAGTACAGCAACCATTAATGCCTCTCAAGGATCATTTAAATTACTCACCAACACTCCAGCAAGGGCACAACTTTCAGATGCAATCACATTTGGAGCAGATACAGTGTTCTCAAAACCAACAATCCTATCAACATCCACTATCACAGCAGCATCTTATATTTCAAACTGCAACAATGGAAGAACCAACCAAAATAATGTACTCTGATGCTATTATACAAGAAGCTGTTCAACGGCAAGTAGACGTGGAAAACCCACATGAGCAAGAACTCTGTTTTCTCAATGCCCAGACAGCTTCTCTGCCTCCTACAGAAGTGTCTTTTTCAGCCCTCTCTGAAAAACTGGTGAACGTGCCGCAATCACTTGCCTGCATGCAAGACAAGCCTCCTTTCTCACCGTATGTAGTATCACAGGCAAGTGTCTACCAACATACTCGTGAACAGGAGCAGTCCTCATACACCCTACAGATTGTGAAGAACTCTGGAACTGAGAAACAATTGTTTTCTCCACAGGTAGCTGCTCCAGCGGTGGAGCAGTCAATATTTCCTCAAAAGACTGTTTTACAAAATCCTCCTGAGCAGCCCCTTTTTATCCAAATTCCACCATTGGAAGTATATGGACAACAGTCTGTTACTGCTGCTGACCAGACGATGCACACACAAAAAGCTGCTCCTCTTTCTGATCAGCCTGTGTATGTGCAGCAAGCAGGCCCCTTACCTGAGCAAAACAGTTTTAGCCCACAATGTCCACAAATTTCAGAGCAAACAATGTATGTCCAGCAAACTATGCAGCCTTCAGAGCAACAAATACATAGCCAACATTCTATGATTGTCCCTGACCATATCTTGTATTCACAGCAAACTACTTTGTCAGTGGAACAGCCAATTTATCCACAGCATTTTGCAAGTGCGGAGAATCAAATATACATGCAGCAAAGTGCATCGGCTCAGCATCCAGTGTATATGCAGCAGGTAATTTCAACTGATCCGACTCTGTATGCACAGCAAGTTATGTCAGCTGAGCAAAAGGCATACACACAGCAGGCTGCCACCGCTGAACAGGCTGCATTTGCACAGCAAGCTGTCTCAGCTGAGCAATCAGCCTACATTCACCAAGTAACTTCAGTAACTGAGCAGGCGTTGCATGTTCATCAGTCAGCTGCAGCAGCTGAACAGCATGTACAGCAGGCAAGAGCAGCAGAGCAAGTGTTGTACCCAGAGAGAGTCGTATCTGCTGAGCATTCTGCATACACACAACAAGTCGCGTTAACTGAGCAGCCTATGTACACGCAGCAAAGTGTATCTTCCGCTCAGTCAATGTATACGCAGCAAACCATAATGACAGGGCAGTCACTATATACTCTGCAATCTACACCTGCCGGGCAGCCTTTGTTCACTCAACACGCTACAGCAACTGGACAACCATTATATACTCTGCAAGGTGCACCAGTGGGACAGCCATTATATACTCTGCAAGCTGCCCCGGCCGGACAACCCTTGTACACTCAGCAGGCTGCCTTCCCTGGACAGCAATTCTACACTCAGCAAGCTGCCCCAGCCAAGCAGCCAGTACATACTCAACAAGCCACTCCAGCTGGACAGACATTACACAGTCAGCAAGCCCTACCGGCCGTGCAGCCGGTGTACACGCAGCAAGCCCCACCGGCCGTGCAGCCGGTGTACACGCAGCAAGCCCCACCGGCCGTGCAGCCGGTGTACACGCAGCAAGCCCCACCGGCCATGCAGCCGGTGCACACGCAGCAGGCCCCTCTGGCCGTGCAGCCTGTGTCCACTCAGCAGGCCCCCCCGGCCGTGCAGCCGGCGCCCATTCAGCAAGCCCCCCCGGCCGTGCAGCCGGCGCCCATTCAGCAAGCCCCCCCGGCCGTGCAGCCGGCGCCCACTCAGCAAGCCCCCCCGGCCGTGCAGCCGGCGCCCACTCAGCAAGCCCCCCCGGCCGTGCAGCCGGCGCCCACTCAGCAAGCCCCCCCGGCCGTGCAGCCGGCGCCCACTCAGCAAGCCCCCCCGGCCGTGCAGCCGGCGCCCACTCAGCAAGCCCCCCCGGCCGTGCAGCCGGCGCCCACTCAGCAAGCCCCCCCGGCCGTGCAGTTGGCGCCCACTCAGCAAGCCCCCCCGGCCATGCAGTTGGCGCCCACTCAGCAAGCCCCCCCGGCCGTGCAGCTGGCGCCCACTCAGCAAGCCCCCCCGGCCGTGCAGCTGGCGCCCACTCAGCAAGCCCCCCCGGCTGTGCAGCTGGCGCCCACTCAGCAAGCCCCCCTTGCCGTGCTGCCGGCGCCCACTCAGCAAGCCCCCTCTGCCGTGCTGCCGGCGCCCACTCAGCAAGCCCCCTCTGCCGTGCAGCCGGCGCCCACTCAGCAACCCCTCCCTGCCGTGCAGCCGGCGCCCACTCAGCAACCCCTCCCTGCCGTGCAGCCGGCGCCCACTCAGCAACCCCTCCCTGCCGTGCAGCCGGCGCCTACTCAGCAACCCCTCCCTGCCGTGCAGCCGGCGCCCACTCAGCAAGCCTCCCCAGCCGTGCAGCCGGCGCCCACTCAGCAAGCCCCCCCGGCCGTGCAGACGGCTCAGACTCGGCAAATCCCCCCGGCCATGCAGCAGTCTGAGACTCTGCAAACCCAGCCGGCCATGCAGTTGGTGCACTCTCAGCAGGCCCCGCCGGCCGGGCAGCCGGTGCCCACTCAGCAAGCCCCGCCGGCAGTGCAGTTGGCGCACTCTCAGCAGGCCCCTACAGCCCTACAGCCAACTTACAAGCAGCATGACCATTCATCTGAGCACTCATTGTACACACATCAAGCTGGAACATCCAAGCAACAAGTTTGCGCAAAACAAATGGTCTTGGCTGAACAGGCTTTGCCCCCAGTACATGCAACATCTTCTGAGCATCCTACAGATCCATCTGTGCTTACCTTTCCGGGTGCAATTACTTCAAACCGACCTACTTACAATGATTTTACTCCAGTTATGGGGCAAACCAGCAATGTCCACCAATTAATGCCACCTGCTGATCAACTCATGCATACTCAAGAAGCTGTTGTAACTAATGATCCTCCATTATATATCTTACAAGCAGAACCCCAAGTTGACCAGACTGTACATAAACAACCTATTTCTATGCAAGGGAATGCTCACAACCCGTCTGCTGACCAGCTTGGCTATACTCAACATGGTGCATTGATTGCTGGTCATCAAGTATATGTCAACCCTGCCCATCCAATATATTCTTTTCAGACAGTTTGTGGTGTTGACCAAACTTACATTCAACAGAGCGTGCCTCATACCGATTCAAACTTGTATAATGACCACGCTGTCCCTTGTTCTGACAAATCACCTTATGTTCATCCAGCTGTATTACCTTCACATCAATCTCCATACACGCCATTGCAGCATGCGGTTCCAGATAAACTAATGTATTATTCCCAGGATATAGAATCAACTTGTCCTCAGACAATCGTGAACCCTCCTTCATATGCATATCCTATACAAACATCAGTGGAGACATCAGGCCTCATCCAGCAGATGTTACCCTCTGATCAGCTGGTAAACCTTAATTTGCAGATAAGCACAACTCCTCTACAGGACAACCGGTCTGAACATTGTGTTCAGTCTCCAGATAACCAGTCCGTGTTAATACATACCCAAGACTTCAAATATACCTATGAAGAACAGAAAGCAGGTCACACAGAATCAAATTTAACTCCTTTACAGCCTTCAGAGAATCAACATTTTGTGACTTCCATGAGTTTGTCTTCTACATGTCGGGCTCCAGAAACGGCAATTTTGAATCAGCACTTTCCTACACAATCTCTGCCTTCACCCCAACATCAGCAGGCTATCTCTAGACGCACTTCATGTGAACAGGGCCAATCTTCTCAAATATCACCTGGTCAGCAGTGCAACAGCCTGCAAAAGACAATGCATCTTAATGGTCCACTACCTAATGAAGTACCTTTGCTTTATCCTACCAACTATCCAACGTCTCATCCTAATATACAAGTTTATAATCAACAGAATGTGGGTCAAGCAGACTTTTTACCAGGGAGTACTTCTGTTCCTCAAAACCACACAGCTTTACCAGAAATTCCTTTATCAAACCAGGTCCATCATGCCACTCTAGATGAATCTGCTATATCAAATATACATCAACAACTTGACTTGCAGTCTGCTGAGAGATATAGTTCTGAGTCTTGTTCACTTCCACCACCTCATCACCAAGAGTCAATGGAGTACCCCACGCTACAGCAGACAATGTTGTCAACTGAAGTTGCTGCAGAATCTCAAGGTCAACATCAGAATACTTATCAAATTCCTACAACAGCACCACAGCAGGTATGTAATTCTGTATGATTCTTTAGTAATAGTTCATTTTATATAACATTATTATTATTATTATTATTATTATTATTGCTGTTACAATGTAAGTAACGGCAGTTTATCTGTTGTTTTGACCAAAGAGTCTGATTTCAAAACATTATCAGAGAAAACTAAAAATTAGAATTGTCTTACGATTTTAAACTTGAACTGCCACTAGTCTAGCGACGAAACAATGGTAGATTTATTCGTCTAGTGCCAATACTTTGTCAAGCTGTTTGAAAAATGTTAAAGAAAAAATTAAGGAAATGCATCTTTGTGTCCCTTAAGTAAGCTTCTCTGTTTTTCTGCATATTGTGGATATGCTAGACGTCTAAATTTTGAAGTTTGAGCTGTGTTCAAGTTTTTTTTATATATATATATATATATATATATATATATATATATATATATATATATATATAAAATCTTGTTTAATCTTCTGTTTTTAGCCAAGTAATACTACAAATGTAATCTTCCAGTTGTTTGTTTTTCTAAATTCAGCAGTCCACGTCTATGGCAGTGACCTCTGAACTTACTGTTCAGAATCCAGACTCCCTTCCAAGGTAAGGAAATTAATTAATATCTTGGTTTAAATGTTAAAGTGGCACCCAGACCACTTCATCTCACTGAAGTGTTCTGGGTGCAGTGTCCCTGTCTCTTTAGCCCTGCAATGTAAAACTGTTTTACATTGCAAGGTTAAGACTGCCTCTTGTGGCTGTCTCCCAGACTTAAACTGCTAAAAAAAAAAAAAAAAATATGGGAGCATGCTAAGACACAATATACACCATTTGAGATACCTTGGAATGTCTACCTCCACAAATGGTAGGCCTTTGTGAGTTAATTTCATCAGTCAAGCTGCTGTAATTCCTCAAAGCGACATAGGTTAAATCAAATCCATCTCTAAATTTGTGTTAAAAATCTGAAAAAAATAAATAAATTTGACTACAATATTTAGCAGTGATTGGCAGTTAAATAGCTACCGTATATACTCGAGTATAAGCCGACCCGAATATAAGCCGAGGCCCCTAATTTTACCCAAAAAAACTGGGAAAACGTATTGACTCGAGTATAAGACTAGGGTGGGAAATGCAGCAGCTACTGGTACATTTCTAAATAATATTAAATCCTAAAAAAAATTATATTAATTGAATATTTATTTGCAGTGTGTGTGTATGAATGCAGTGCGTGTGTATGAATGCAGTGCGTGTGTATGAATGCAGTGCGTGTGTATGAATAAATAAATAAAAAGATAAAATAGAACAAAATCTAAAGGACAAAAAGGAGAGGAATAAAAATATTAATATTAATATAAATCCACTTGCACACACTCTGGCGGTGAGGAATGGAACAGTTATAACGAATAGTTCCAATACTTTATAGTCTGCTGGTATATTCCAATAAATTAGTGGAAGGCTTGATATGTAGGGATTTCCAATGAAGAAAAAATGGATCTTCTAATTCATGGGGTGTCTTGACTCCGTGATATACATGGAAAGACAAAGCTCTGCTTTGTCTTTCCATGTATATCACGGAGTCAAGACACCCCATGAATTAGAAGATCCATTTTTTCTTCATTGGAAATCCCTACATATCAAGCCTTCCACTAATTTATTGGAATATACCAGCAGACTATAAAGTATTGGAACTATTCGTTATAACTGTTCCATTCCTCACCGCCAGTGTGTGTGCAAGTGGATTTATATTAATATTAATATTTTTATTCCTCTCCTTTTTGTCCTTTAGATTTTGTTCTATTTTATCTTTTTATTTATTTATTTTACATTGTTATTACTCATTTATTTGTAGTTAGCGCGACCTATTATTGTGTTTTTGCCATTTCTCTTTGAGGTTATTAGAGGGAACCTCATACCCATAGGTTGCAGCTTTTCATTTGTTCCCAGTCCTATTAGATCACTCAGCGCTGATCCAATACCTAACCGTGTGTATGAGTGCAGTGCGTGTGTATGAGTGCAGTGCGTGTGTATGAGTGCAGTGCGTGTGTATGAGTGCAGTGCGTGTGTATGAGTGCAGTGCGTGTGTATGAGTGCAGTGCGTGTGTATGAGTGCAGTGCGTGTGTATGAGTGCAGTGCGTGTGTATGAGTGCAGTGCGTGTGTATGAGTGCAGTGCGTGTGTATGAGTGCAGTGCGTGTGTATGAGTGCAGTGCGTGTGTATGAGTGCAGTGTGTGTGTGTATATGAGTACAGTGTGTATGAATGCAGTGTGTGTGTATATGAGTGCAGTGTGTATGTGTGCTATGTGTATGTGTGCAGTGTATGTATGTGTATGTATGAATGCAGTGTGTGTGTGTGTGTGTGTTGCAGAGCATTGGTTGGGGGTGGGCAATTTTTTTTTTTTCTCATTATTTTAATATTTTTTTATTATTTTTTATTATTTTATTTTATTTAATTATTATTTTTTTAATTATTTTAATTTTTTTTTCATTATTATTTTGTATTTTATTTTATTTGTACTATTATTTTTTTTTTTAATTATTAATATTTTATTATTTATATATATTTTTTTCGTCCCCCCTCCCTGCTTGCTAGCTGGCCAGGGAGGGGGGCTCTCACTCCCTGGTGGTCCAGTGGCATTGGTGGTTCAGTGGGGGGAGAAGGGAGGCAGGCAGGGAGCACTTACCTCTCCTGCAGCTCCTGTCAGCTCCCTTCTCCTCCGCGCCGGTCCGTGCAGCTCCCTCTGTCAGCTCACACTGTAAGTCTCGCGAGAGCCGCACTATGACCCCGCGGCTCTCGCGAGACTTACACTGGGAGCTGACCGAGGTGCTGAACGGACCGCCGCGGAGGAGAAGGGAGCTGACAGGAGCTGCAGGAGAGGTAAGTAAACTCTCTGCCAGCCCCTGTCTGTATTATGGCAATGTAAATTGCCATAATACAGACACTGACTCGAGTATAAGCCGAGTTGGGGTTTTTCAGCACAAAAAATGTGCTGAAAAACTCGGCTTATACTCTAGTATATACGGTACAAAGTAAATGTTGAAATTTCGTGTGTATTTAAATATATATATATATATATATATATATACACACACATACATACATACATACATTTTGTGTGGCAATTTTGTTTTCTGTGGTAGTTATTAAGCTTACAGGACATACATGTTAAATTCTAAAATCACTCCACATTGAATTTTATTTTTTTTACCACTTTTATTTTATGACCTGTAGAAATAAACTGAAATCATAGACATGTACTCTGAAACAGGGCAAATTAATTTATTTTGAATTACTTTTCTTACGCTGTACTAATTATGCGCACATTATTATTGCCAAAACTGAAAAAGTTGCTTTTTTTCAGTTGTTGTATTATATTTATTTTTAATAATGAATTATAATTTATATATGTATATGTCACATTAAATTTGAAGACCTTTTTTGCCATTTAAAAAATACTATATAAAATGTGTTGGTGCAGTAAATGAGAAAGATGTTAATTGCAGTTGAACACCCAGAGCAAAAATGCTAAATTGCTTTGGTCCTTAAGTGAAAAACAAGCAAATTCAGTTTGGTCCTTAAGGAGTTAATTTTGTGGGGTGTGTTTTTTTTTTTTTTTTTTTATTTATTTAATTTGCGGCACAGTGATGATACAAAGGACAGTTCGAGTATTCTTGATGCTTCTCTTGGAAATGGTAAACAGGAGAAGATGAAACAGCGCAGAGCTTCCTGCCCCCGGCCTGATAAAATGGCTCGATTTATCCTAACTGTAATGCAGGTATGTGCCTTGTATGCTTTCAGTGTTTGTGTGCCATCTGTGAGTTTTTCCTTATTTTATCTTTCATTGTTTTTAGGTTTCAACTTCTGGTGATAACATGGTGGAGTGTCAGCTGGAAACTCACAACAACAAAATGGTGACTTTCAAATTTGATGCGGATGGAGATGCTCCTGAAGATATTGCTCTTTACATGGCAAGTTGTTGAAAGTATTTTCTGTGTGGGCATGGAAGACCGAAGTGGACTCTGAAAATTAAGAATACAGTAGGGTCGCAATAAATTATACTACAACCCAAGACTTGCATTACTCACTGGCACAAGCCTGGAGGGTTCATAACTTGCTCACTAGGGGTCATTTGTACTCAACAGGCTACACTTTCACTTGCCAGTGGCTAGTGGAAATTTTGAGCCCTGTAGCAAGCTAGAAATGGAGGTAGAGGAATAAAAGTGCCCGGTTGACCCTTTAAAGGGGGAGGCAAGAATTACACCCAGGAATGTCAAACATCCGTGTTCAGGTGCGGCAGTGGAGTTAGCTATGCGCCATCCGCCAAGAAAGATAATATGGGGGTGTCCTCCAAGTGCAGTTTGCTGTTGAACCAACAACATAATCCAAATATTTAGCAAAAGAACCAATATAATGTCCTCAGCTATGTTGTCAGCCTCAACTCTTCACAGCCGCTCTTATTACATGGAGCATTTGTGTTTGAAATATCTTTGTGATGTTAGAATAAAAATGCTGGTAAAAATGCCAGGATTGTTTCTGTAAGCTGAATGATTGTGTTACTGAATCTTACTCCAGTAATGTCATATTTTCATGCTGTCCCTTCATAGAGATGTGTCTCAGCACAAGCCCTATTTGATTATTGTGAGAGAGACTGCAAAAATAACTGGCATGCCAGTTACTAAAGGACCTCATTGAGCATTAGTGGATCAATATGAAAAAAAATGTGTTTAAAAGAATGCAAGGAAAGAGAACTAGAAGGGAACAGTAGAGAAGAAAAATAGGAAATAGTATGATATGGTGTTGTAAACATGAAATTCAAATGCCCAAAAGAAGGTATCAACAAACTTGCTTATTTTTGGGTTTGTTTTCTTTTGCCGAAGAATTAGGTAATCATAGATGCATATCCGTGCATAGATTTTTATTAAAACGTCTAAAAATGTAGTTGTGGCATAGCTTTTTATGTATATTAACTAAACTTTAAACTCGTAATGCAATGTGAAATGAATATTGTAGAACTTTAAGCTCCTTTAAAAAAAAAAAAAAAATTTACAAAAATAATTTTTTTTTGAACAATAAACAGGCAATAGAAGAAAAAAAAAACACATTACTTATGCAACAGCGGATAGAGATCTATATTTGCAATTTCACTTTTGCCTGATTTATTAGTGTGCTTAAGGACTATTTTTTGTCCTCTCTAAAAAACAACCTTCTGTAATTTCATAATATTTTTTTAATCTGTGCATTTATATAGCAACACACAACTCTGTATAGATACATATTACACATACTATACATCTATATCATCTATACATCTATAAATGCAAAGATAGGTGAATATAGATGTATAGTGTGTGTAATGTTTATATAGAGTTGTGTGTTGCTTTGTCTGTGAAGTTAATGCAGTTGAGTTGTCAACAAGTGGTGTGTGTGTGTGTGTTGTGTGTGTGTGTGTATATATATATATATATATATATACTGTGTGCAGAATTATTAGGCAAATGAGTATTTTGACCACATCATCCTCTTTATGCATGTTGTCTTACTCCAAGCTGTATAGGCTCGAAAGCCTACTACCAATTAAGCATATTAGGTGATGTGCATCTCTGTAATGAAAAGGGGTGTGGTCTAATGACATCAACACCCTATATCAGGTGTGCATAATTATTAGGCAACTTCCTTTCCTTTGGCAAAATGGGTCAAAAGAAGGACTTGACAGGCTCAGAAAAGTCAAAAATAGTGAGATATCTTGCAGAGGGATGCAGCACTCTTAAAATTGCAAAGCTTCTGAAGCGTGATCATCGAACAATCAAGCATTTCATTCAAAATAGTCAACAGGGTCGCAAGAAGCATGTGGAGAAACCAAGGCGCAAAATAACTGCCCATGAACTGAGAAAAGTCAAGCGTGCAGCTGCCAAGATGCCACTTGCCACCAGTTTGGCCATATTTCAGAGCTGCAACATCACTGGAGTGCCCAAAAGCACAAAGTGTGCAATACTCAGAGACATGGCCAAGGTAAGAAAGGCTGAAAGACGACCACCACTGAACAAGACACACAAGCTGAAACGTCGAGACTGGGCCAAGAAATATCTCAAGACTGATTTTTCTAAGATTTTATGGACTGATGAAATGAGAGTGAGTCTTGATGGGCCAGATGGATGGATTGATAAAGGGCAGAGAGCTCCAGTCCGACTCAGACGCCAGCGAGGTGGAGTACTGGTTTGGGCTGGTATCATCAAAGATGAGCTTGTGGGGCCTTTTCGGGTTGAGGATGGAGTCAAGCTCAACTCCCAGTTTCTGGAAGACACCTTCTTCAAGCAGTGGTACAGGAAGAAGTCTGCATCCTTCAAGAAAAACATGATTTTCATGCAGGACAATGCTCCATCACACGCGTCCAAGTACTCCACAGCGTGGCTGGCAAGAAAGGGTATAAAAGAAGAAAATCTAATGACATGGCCTCCTTTTTCACCTGATCTGAACCCCATTGAGAACCTGTGGTCCATCATCAAATGTGAGATTTACAAGGAGGGAAAACAGTACACCTCTCTGAACAGTGTCTGGGAGGCTGTGGTTGCTGCTGCACGCAATGTTGATGGTGAACAGATCAAAACACTGACAGAATCCATGGATGGCAGGCTTTTGAGTGTCCTTGCAAAGAAAGGTGGCTATATTGGTCACTGATTTGTTTTTGTTATGTTTTTGAATGTCAGAAATGTATATTTGTGAATGTTGAGATGTTATATTGGTTTCACTGGTAAAAATAAATAATTGAAATGGGTATATATTTGTTTTTTGTTAAGTTGCCTAATAATTATGCACAGTAATAGTCACCTGCACACACAGATATCCCCCTAAAATAGCTATAACTAAAACAAACTAAAAACTACTTCCAAAAATATTCAGCTTTGATATTAATGAGTTTTTTGGGTTCATTGAGAACATGGTTGTTGTTCAATAATAAAATTAATCCTCAAAAATACAACTTGCCTAATAATTCTGCACTCCCTGTGTATATATATATATATATATATATATATATATATATATATATATAATATATATAGAACTATTAATTAAGTCTATAAGTCGAAACAATTCACAATGCTGTATAGATAGATAACAGACTGAGTTTTATTTTCTCAACAGGTTGAAGATGACTTTGTGTTGGAAGGCGAGAAGGACAAGTTTGTCGATGAGCTGAAAATAATTATTTCACAGGCCCAGGAAATACTGCGCAGTCTTCCAGCAGACAGATTAGATTGTGTCCAGTCTGAGTCCAACAGCCAGGTGAGTGTGGGGACAGTGATATAGGAAATTGTCTCTGCCATGCAGTTTAACTTGTCTAATAACAATAATCTTGTCAATCCAGACTGGATCTTCGGAACATGCGCAAACAGCACTCTCGGTCTCTGCTCAAACAGGTGGTAAGTTTTCATATGTTATATTCCCAAGGACAAAATGTTTATTAAATATGGATATACAAGAAGAAAATGTCTACAATTTAAAGCAAAGGTGTGCACCTATAGAATGTGAAAAGGGATATGGAATAGGTTATGTACTTGTAACTTGGTAGATGTTTGTCATTGCATTTTTAGCTTGTCTTTTTAAGTTTTCATCCTTTTCTGTCTTAGGTGAAGCTGTGCCACAGTCCTCTCCTGTTGGTCGCTGGAGATTTTTCATCAATCAAACTATAAAAAACCGTGAAGCCCATTCCTCATTTGCTACACAATCAGCTGTGATAAAGCCAGTTTCAGGTGAGCTAATGGTGTGAGGAAATATGCTGAATGGCATTACAACATTGAAAGGCAACACTCACTTCCCAGGATTTTTAACATTATGATTACATATCCCTCTATTAAGGGTTGTTCCAACCAAAAACCAGGGGGAGGGGTCATGCCACTATTGACTTTCTGGAGTTACATAGTTACATAGCTGAAAAGAGACTTGCGTCCATCAAGTTCAGTCTCCCTCACATTTGTTTTTAGCTGTTGATCCAAAAGAAGGCAAAAAAAACCAGTCTGAAGCACAATTTTGCAACAAGCTATGAAAAAAATTCCTTCTTGACCCCAGAATGGCAGTCAGATTTATCCTTGGATCAAGCAGTTATTACCCTACATTGAAAGATTATATCCTTGAATATTCTGTTTTTGCAAGTATGCATCCAGTAGCTGTTTGAACATCTGTATGGACTCTGATAAAACTACCTCTTCAGGCAGAGAATTCCACATCCTGATTGTTCTTACAGTAAAAAAAACCTTTCCTTTGCCTTAGACGAAATCTTCTTTCTTCCAGTCTAAACGCATGGCCTCGTGTCCTATGTAAAGTCCCGTTTGTGAATAGATTTCCACACAATGGTTTGTATTGGCCCCGAATATATTTGTATAATGTTATCATATCCCCTCTCAGGCGACGTTTTTCTAAACTAAATAGGTTTAAATTTGTTAACCTTTCTTCATAGCTGATATGTTCCATTCCTTTTATTAATTTTGTAGCCTGCCTCTGCACTTTTTCTAGTGCCATAATATCCTTCTTTAGAACAGGTGCCCAAAGTTGCACAGCATATTCAATATGTGGTCTTACCAGTGATTTATAAAGAGGCAAAATGATATTCTCGTCCCGAGAATGAATGCCCTTTTTCATGCATGACAATACCTTATTGGCCTTGGCCACTGCTGATTGACATTGCACATTGTTGCATAGTTTGTTGTCTATAACAATTCCCAAGTCCTTTTCGTGTGTTGTTATCCCTAATTCCCTTCCATTAAGGGTATACGTTGCTTGTGTATTCTTTACGCCGAAGTGCATAACTTTGCATTTTTCAACATTAAATTTCATCTGCCATTTGAGTGCCCAGTCCCCCATTTTATCTAAATCCCTCTGAAGCAAAGTAATATCTTGCTTACATTGTATTATTTTACAAAGTTTTGTGTCATCTGCAAACACTGAAACACTGACTTTCAATGCTGTCTTCAAGATCATTTATAAACATGTTAAATAGAAGGGCTCCCAGAACAGACACCTGAGGGACACCACTTGCCACCTCTGTCCAGCTTGAAAATTTACCATTAATGACAACTCTTTGTACTCAGTTTTTAAGCCAATGTTCTACCCAAGAACAAGCATTTTCATCTAGACCGATTTCCTTGAGTTTGAACACTAATCTATTGTGTGGAACTGTATCAAATGCCTTGGCAAAATCCAAATAGATCACATCCACTGCAACACCCTGATCTATACTTCTACTTACTTCTTCGTAGAACGCAATCAAGTTAGTTTGACAAAGTGTGGAGTGAGCATGCTCTGTGTATTTGCGTCAGATGCCAAATTTGCACAGAATTGACATTCGCCATCCTGGAACTATGGCCTTGCTAATGACACTGCCCTAGTTGTAGTTACACCTTTGGCAGCTAAGAAACGCTGCACATACAGACTCCAGGCACCATGACCACTTTAAATCACTGAGTTGGTCATGGTGCTTGGAGTAAATCTTTTACAAATCTGTATGTGTGGTGTGAAAAAAAACTATTTCAATGTAAAAGTTAACATCTCTATACTGCAATGCCTCCAACTCCCAGTCTGTCAGTCATTGTTAAAAGCCCTAACACAAATTAAGGAACTGCTCTTGTTCAAGAGAACAACAATTGGGTGCAATCAAACCAGGGTCTAGCATAAACCCCACACAAATATTGTGTCCAGATGAAGCTTGACAAAGATAGTTGTGTTGGAACGTTGCTGTGTACTTGGTTCCAATACCTTTGCCTTGCTGAGCTTTTGGATTGTTTGGATCCTTTTCTTTTCTCCTGGATACAAGATCGTTATTAGCTCTGTCCTTTGCACCTGGCATTAAGTACAGAGAATAGGAGGAGAAAAATTGTTATATTTCTCCTTTCATTTAAATTATGTGCATGGCCTGAACTGGATTGTGATGACATTCAGGGCACAAACACAGCTTAGGTCTAATAAGTGAACTTTAGTTGTGCCAGTTTCCAGAGTGTCATTTAAAAGTAATAGGTGATTTAAAAAAAAAAAATGTTCAATGGTGTAATTTCCATGGGAGAGCCTCTTTTAACAGTGTTCGTTAACACTGTGTGTGCCAGTGTTAGGCATTACTGATCTGCTGGTGTTTCTGTTCATTTTCTCTGTTCACCTGTAACATTTTAGCACGCCGATATTTCTACATGTCTTCTGTGCTTTTAATTATATATATTTTCCTTTGCTTACTTTAACTGTTCTTGTAACTTGCTATTTCCATTCATATGTTATTGCTTATGTAATGTTAAACCATCCCGTGTATAAAAAATAAATAACAAAAATAAAAAAATATTGGAAAGTTAAATAATATATATTCACAGATCGTGCTGCCGGAGGTGAAGTTCTATGTTTGAGTTCGCCAGCAAAGTTTTGTAGCTCTGTATGTGCAGCGTTTCTTAGTAAAATACAGACTCAAAGCTCTATGATCAGTTTAAATCACTAAACCTTGAATGAGGGGAATTGTGGGTTCTGTTTATTTTCTTTTTTAAGGTAACAGTAGTTCTGTATTCAATTGAACTGTTAATAGCTCCCAACTGATTCCTCTTCTGCAACTGTCACTAGTCTAATACTATCCTTACCTTTTTGTGTCATTTTACCCCACTCCCTCTAGCATGTAAGCTCATTGAGCAGGGCCCTCAACTCCTCTGTTCCTGTGTGTCCAACTTGTCTGGTTACAACTACATGTCTGTTCGTCCACCCATTGTAAAGCGCTGCGGAATTTGACGGCGCTCTATAAATATCATAATAATAATAAACCACTTTTTTTTTTGTATCAAAATTGTGATCTGTTTTGTAACAAGATTGCAATATTTCTTTATTTTTTTTCTTCTCTACCTTTCCTGTAGCACTACACGAGGAACCGAAAACGCAAAATCTGCCAGAGGATTCTTCTCTTTCCTTACAGGGTGATTCAGTTCTGTCCGATATTATGCCGACTGTGCTCTCTGAAAGAACAGACGAGCAGCTTTCGACCTGTACAACTGAGCTCCCGACCCATCTGACAAATTGCAGTGAAATTATGTCTTCTCCTCCAAACAATATTTTAGCAGCAGGGCAAAGTGTGTCAGAGCCTGGAGACAGTGGTAAAAGTATGGCTGTAGAATCCAATGCACAGCAGCCAAATAGCCGCTCCCTTTGTGCTCAAGATTCTCAAGAAACTATTGCAGTTTTTACATCTGAAAGTTCTGCTAGTTTGTCACTTGGCTTGACGATTGATTCAGTAGCTCATGATGAAACTGGATTCCCTCAGACCCCTGTCTCGGATGCCTCACTTGTTCATTCTGCATCAGTACAGGAGTCTGATTTAGAAGGACCTCCGAAAATAGACTTTGTTGACAACCGCATTAAAACATTGGATGAGAAATTAAGAACTTTGTTGTATCCGGACAGCTCTGCTAGTTCTTATGCCGAAAGCCAGAAAGAGACACAGAGTACAGAGTCTCCTCTTTCGTCGTCAGCTGAGGACACACTTTCTTGTCCTGTTCCTGAAGCTTTGTATGTGAATACCACCGATGTTCAGGGCACACCAGATGAGCAACTACCTATTGATTCACCAGCATCCAGAGATCTAGAAGCTGTCAGTACTATGCCTGGTGAACTGACTCCATCTGTAAGTAAAACTTACTAACATACTATGGTTTTGGTAAAAGGCATATATCTTAACATCATAGAAATTATTTCCCAAGTGGTCTAATACTGGTGGGGTATTGCAAGCCACTGACACTCTCATGTTTCAGTTTATAACATTATCACAAAATTAGTTTTCTACACTTTTTCTTTTTTTTCTTCTTTCGAACCAAATGCAGATGAATTATAACCTTCCTCTTCTGCAATGATACAGAACAGACTGTTCACACATACGATATTAAGCTGGGGATGGTCTCTGTAGTATGCTGAAATTAATATCCAAAACCCCTTTCCCTCAATGTCTATTGTTCTGGGTTAGATGGTATTTTAAAACAAGCTTGACAAATTACTGGTACCAAAAGAAATGTAAACCGGCACTACAATTTGTCTTCATTTTAACATGAGGTCTGCAGGAGCATCTGCTACAACTCCATATTGTTAAATAGACCAAATCAGTCAGAAACTGCATAATACTGATTAGCTTAAACCCTTGGCAGTCACTTTTCACTGGAGCCGTCTAGTTCTTAGTCTGTTGACCTTATCCATGCAGTGAATGTGGAGCAAGGCAATAAGAGATGACCGCTTGCAAGGCTGGTTCCAACCACATCTATCCAATAGTAATTGGTTTAAATCCCTAAGTATTAGAAATTGTGAGGTTAAGCCAGCAACACATTTTGTGTGAAATGACACAAAAGTCCTAAACAAAAGAAGAAATAAAAACCTGGCTCCTACATTCTATGGGGATTAGTCAAGCCCTCTTTTATAATGTACTGAGATACTGAACACTACAGGAATTGACACCATTATAGAGACCAAACGTGTTGCTTATGCATCCTATCATCAGTGTTTTTTTTTTTTTTTTAATTTAAGGAATAATCCAAGCACCATAACCACTATTGCTCACTGTAGTAGTTAAGGTGCCAGTAGTGCTCTGACGCCTTCCTCTTTGTGAGTAGTTAGTATGTTTTAGAAGAGTTTGACTTACCTATGGTCCGCCAGTCGCAGCTCCCCTCCTCCACTACTGATCCTAGAGAGCCAGAAGATGAGCTCATTGCAGGGCATTACCCATTGGCTGAGAGCAATCAACTGATGCCCATTGCATGGCTTGGCTCAAGACCACTCTCTGTTGTAAGTAGTGGAGTTAGAGAGCAGACGCTGGTGGACCCCAAGTATGTAGTAAAGCCATTCTAAATTGGTTTTACTCATTACAATAGTGAGGCACATTGGGCACCATAATCACTACAGCAGGTGTAATGCTTATGGTGCTTGGTATGTTATTTTAATTCTTGCCAGAGCCTGGATGTATTTTGATACACCTCATTGTCTTTTACCTAACTTTTTTTAACCTTTCGACTGCTCTATTCCGTGCCACCAGAAGCGGCATATTTAATTTAGAGGGTGTGAGAAAGTGTGATTGGAACAAAGTATAAAGTTAGAATGACCAAAAGGAATATTACAATACAGGCGAGACATCATATTTTTTGCAGTCCTACATCAGCTGTTGATCTACCTTTTGGCCAACCCTTGATGTTACAAAATGCATGTGCAATCTAGATCATTTTTAGTCTGCAAGGAATAAAGGGTACATTTGTAAACCACCCCAATTCATTTTATTGCATTGTCTACTATTCCATACTCTGAGGTCCATATTACATGATATTTACATGCTTTATTTCACAATATAATGTATTGCTACACAGTGATTCAGCCCATCTGCTTGTAGGTTTGGAGTTGTAACCTAGGATGATTATGTGTACCATATTTATGTACCTTCGGTTGGATTGTCTATTTGACTGATTCTCACTTTTTGGCAGCTGTGTTTTTAAAATAGTACGCTCTTTCTATGTGCGGAACTCTGTCATGTGATTTTGAAAAGCAACAAACAGTTGTAAAATAGTAGGCATTGGGTCAGATAACTGGCAGTAAAATAGTTGGCATTGGGTCAGATAACTGGCAGTAAAATAGTTGGCATTGGGTCAGATAACTGGCAGTCCTATTAAACGTGGTTATCAGGATAGGCAAGTTATAGATCTTCAAAAATTCAATACAAATGTGTATTCTTAATGGTATAGTACCCTGTTTGCCATTTAGAATCCCAACCCCTACTTGCAGGGAGTAACAAAAGGTATTTTACATACCGTATATACTCGAGTATAAGCCGACCCGAATATAAGCCGAGGCCCTTAATTTTACCCCAAAAAACTGGGAAAACGTATTGACTCGAGTATAAGACTAGGGTGGGAAATGCAGAGCCTTGGTGGGGGGGGTGGGCATTTGTATTATTTTTTTTTATTATTATTATTTTAATCCTTTTTTTTGGTTATATTATTTATTTTATTATTTTTAAAATATTATTTTATTATTATTTATATATATTTTTCGTCCCCCCTCCCTGCTTGATACATGGCAGGGAAGGGGGGCTCTCACTCCCTGGTGGTCCAGTGGCATTGGCAGTTCAGTGGAGGGGGGCTAGCAGGAAGCATTTACTTACCTCTCCTGCAGCTCCTGTCAGCTCCCTTCTCCGGTCCGGTCAGCTCCCCTGTCAGCTCACAGTGTAAGTCTCGCGGCCGCGCTCTGACCCCGCGGCTCTCGCGAGACTTACACTGGGAGCTGACCGGACCGGCGCGGAGGAGGAGTGAGGTGACAGGAGCTGCAGGAGAGGTAAGTAAACACTCTCTGCCAGCCCCCTCCTACACAGCCCCATTGTCTGTATTATGGCAACGTAAATTGCCATAATACAGACATTGACTCAAGTACAAGTCAAGTTGGGGGTTTTCAGCAAAAAAAAATGTGCCGAAAAACTTGACTTATACTCGAGTATATACAGTACCTATTCTCCCTTGCAGTACCAGTCTCTGCCTGCTTGGTTGAGACCATAGAGATCAATAATCTCTGCCAATGCAATGCTTTCTCCTTGAAAAGCATTGGGAGGCTAGTGCGCATGTGCAGAAAAATGCCACACTGCACATAGCCTAAATATTATGTTGGCATAAGGAAAAATGTCAGTGTTCTTTGTGTGGAAACATCCTGCAAAGGGGTATTCTTTAAACTGTGCGAAGTCCAGCGCTTTAGGAGATGAGCAGCACTTCACATAAAGGCTCACTCTTCTTTCCTAACTGAATTATTTGGCCTACATAGGTCAATTTTCATTTAATGTTTAGATATTCTCTGCAGTTTCCAAAGAGATTTAAACTTTGCAGTGGTGATATAAATATGCAAATAACTGGAACAAAAGTGAATAGAGCTCTTCTTAAATGGGCTCAGAACCTTTTAACCCCTTAAGGACCAAACTTCTAGAATAAAAGGGAATCATGACGTGTCGCACATGTCATGTGTCCTTAAGGGGTTAAAGAAGCTTTGAAGAAATAAACAAAATACGTCTTCAATCAGGTGATTGTGAGTGACTGGCTGTGTGCTGGTAGACATGTAATGGGATAAAAATTGTAAAGTGTATTCATGGTGCCTGTTTACTCCATGTAAAGTATTCAGAGATATATTTGTGGAGCGGAGCATTTATGGCAAGTGCCCCTCTTGATAAAGCATCCAGTAGCGTTCAGTCCCCAGCTTTATCTAGTTTAATTTTTGTCCCCTCACCCAGTTCAGAAATGTGCTCTATATTACTCTGTATGTCAAGGTTATTTACCTTGACATATTTGTAACAAGGGCTTGCCTTGTTACAAATACTTAAATAAATCTGCACAATAAGGAAGATTGTTCAACATTTTATCTTTATTTTTTTTACCCACAAGCTTTTTGGAGTATGGTGTTATTGTTTTGGGATTCACTGAATCCCTTTGTATGGCTGCCTTGCTTGCTTTTTGTCTCTACCACTGTTCTGTAAATCACTCCCTCTTGTCATTTATATTTAAATGTATCCAATATGCCTTGGTGCATTTCAGAGCTTGCGACCCTTTTTTAACCCCTTAAGGACCAAACTTCTGGAATAAAAGGGAATCATGACGTGTCACACACGTCGTGTGTCCTTAAGGGGTTAAGCTCCCCAAATGGCTATATTTTGTAACCTCTAAGTAGTTTAAATATGCCTCATGTCCCCCCTCCTGCCAGGAGACTGCAGAACCCATTCACAGGGTTACTAAAGTAAGAATGCAAAATAAACTTAAAATTTAAGGCCAAATTAGCCAAACATGAAGCACAGCTGACTTGGCTTACACTGTCATGTTAAGCTGATTCTAACTCTGAAATGGCTTGTATTTCTAGAAGGTGCTCAAGGCAGAGGCTTCGGAGACTCTTTCCGTTAAAAAGTGCCTTAGCTCTTCATACTGAAAATGCGCAATCTTAAGGTTCTAATGGTTTCTCTTGTTCAAAGAATAATTTCATGGTTCCACTACAATGGACCATCATTTCCCTGTTCATAGGGCTTTGGTATCTGTTTGGCATAAGTTGTCTGTGAAATTCTGCACCAAAGGTGGAATTACCTCTTTTTCCTTGGCATGAAAGATCATTATGAATATAGAACATACTCTCCTTTGAACAAAACATTCTAAAAGTTTGTTTAGAAGCATTTTCTTTTCTGTTCCTAACATTGCACCCTGGTAAGCTTTGGGTATGGTACATATCCAGCTCCAGGATGTAGTCTGCTTCTACAATTGTGAAGTGCCTCTAATTTGCTGTCTCTGACAGCTACTAGAGGCGTGGTTTTGGCAAATTGCAAAAATTGGCCCAAAGAAGGACGAAATGATTGTCCTGTGTAGCTCTCTCTCTGGTGCATAGACAACTTGCCAACATGTATGTTCCAGACTGCCTTTATGAATGGGATCAGTCTGATATGCAAATGGTATAGGTTCTGTTTGTAATGGCACAAGTGAGCAAAATACATTTTTGAGACCTGAGCGGGGACCAACTGAAGGGCAAGCTGCTGAGTTTATCTAAGCTTTTGCTCTTTCTCAGATTTCTTATATTCTGTTTTTGTTAAATTGCAAAGATTGCAGTTTCTCGTAAACGGCAATATTGTACATTGTCAGGTCTATGTTCCAAAACCACTTCATTAAGATCCCTGGCCGTGGCTATCTAAAGATCCTCAAACAGTCTTGGATTTTGTATTTAACGTCTAGGGAATCTGTTTTCATGGCATCAGGACCTTTCTGGGCTTCTCTGAAACTTTTCACGTGCTTGATAAACACATGAAAAATGTTAGTCTGTTATACAACATTTACGGTATCAAATCAGGGCAAAAATGCATAAATAAGAGCAAACTGGTATCAACTACAGTGATAAAGATATAATGATGATGTGGCTGACATGCAGTAATATACTATATAGTAAATATCTGACGCAATATAGAATATGACCACTATGAAAGAGGTAGTCTAGTTACTGCACCTGCTAGAGTCCTGGTTGCCGTCCACTAATAATGAATGGTTTCACACTTACCTTGCTGTTAAAGGGATCCTATAGTGCCAGGAATACAAACCCGTTTTCCTGGCACTAGAGGCTCCCTGAGTGCCCCCCTCCCTCAGTGCTGAAGGGGTTAAAATCCCTTCAGTCCGTTACCTGAATCCAGCCATTATCCAAGACCTTATTCAATGCTTTCCTGTGGGGAAAACCTGACGCTGGAGGTCCTCATGCAGAGCGTGAGGACGTCCAGCATCAGATAACTCACCAAAAGTCCGTTTGGATTCCGGAAGCGCCTCTGCCACTGGGGGCAGACTTAGTGCTGCAATGTTTGACATTGCAGCACTAGGTGCAAAAGAGATACAGCACCCAGACTACTTTAGAGCTGAAGTGGTCTTGTTGCCTACAGTGTCCCTTTAAGTGCATGTGTTCCTTCAGATATGAGTTGGTCTGATAAAGGGAAAAGTCATACTTCTGCATTGTCACACTAACGAATACTAGATTTAAACATTCATCAATGTGTATGGGTGCTATGAGACTATGCCTGTGTTTGTAGATTATTTTTTTTAAATACGTATTTTTCTCATAATATTGTGTTTTTGGTAGTAAACATATGTTTTTCTTTTTACATTTTAAGAGGTGCCTTCCCTCAAGTTATTAAACGTATTTTGATTGTCAAGTAAATTTACTAGTTGATTGGCTGTCTTCTTAAATGTGTTCATGGCCTAGCAATGTTTTCTTCGGCTAAGGAATTTTCTTTCCGATGCGGTCTAGCCATTTGTCACAGTAACTTATTGATGATTCTGATTTATTTATTTTTGTTTTAATAAGATTTTTTTTTTTATGTAAATGTCTAAATCTAAAGGAGTTTTTATTGTACAGAAATGACAGATCGCATTTAAGTTCCTCTGTAGAACAATTTTATATAGAAAAATCTGTCTACCACAGAAAACAAGGTTGATTTTCCAGCCTTGCTCACCTCAGATGGAATGATGTCCACATTCAGCCATAAAGATTTTGGTATAGCTTAAGGCAGAGCTAGACAAATCCCAGGCACCAGGTTGCCATTGCAAGTAGGAATTTTGTCCTGGTGTCTGGGTGTTTGTCAGCCCGAGGGAGCAGAAATATCCCTGCAGTTCTTTCTCTGCTCTTTCGTGTGCCCTGCTGTGATGCCAGGAGCCAGCATATTTCATCACTCTGACCCCTGCATCACTAAAACTGTTACTTGCAAGAAGAGCTTGCAAGGCTTAGATTCCACAAGCTCTACTGGACCCCAGAGAAATTATTCACCCCAGCTCTCCCAAAGATAGGGAGGCTTGGTGGATATAAATCAAAATAATAAAAAATGATTTGTGAGAAAATGTGTGTCGATCAGTGAGCGTGCCAGTTTAGGTTACTGACCCGCCTCCGATCGTATTGGGGAAAGGTGTGTTTATGAATTTTTTCTTTCCCCCCAGTCTCCTCGTGGTCGACCCAGTCTCCATGGCTGAGATCATCAATGTTGATTATCTCAGCCAAGCCAATGCTTTCCATATGAAGCCTTGTGAGGCAATTTTGCAACAAAATGCTGTGCCACGCCAATCAGTATCTCCTCGTAGAAATGCATTGAAACACCTACAGGGAGAGGATATAGACAGCAAAGCCACTACACTATGTTGTAGTGGTTCTGGTGACTAGTGTCTCTTTAAGAACTATATTTTTGTAGTTGAAAATTAAACTGTTAAAAAAAAAAAAAAATGACTCCTTACTATTTTAGCTGGCCCCTAGATTCTAAGCAAATTTGTCAAGCCTTGGCTTAAACCAACCAAAACTGCTTTAGCTTTACTAAGCAGTTTTTGTGTTTAGATCTTGCCTCTGAAGTCTCACTGCTCGATTCTCTGCCATTTAAGAGTTAAAGGGACACTCCAGGCACCCAGACCACTTCTGCTCATTGAAGTGGTCTGGGTGCCAACTCCCACTACCCTTAACCCTGCAAGTGTAATTATTGCAGATTTTTTTATAAACTGCAATAATTTCCTTGCAGGGTTAACTCCACCTCTAGTGGCTGTCTACTAGACAGCCACTAGAGGGCACTTCCTGCTTCATAGCACAAAAAACCTGTACTAAAGCGTCGCTGGACGTCCTCATGCTGTGTGAGGACCTCCAGCGTCGCTTAGTTCCCCATAGGAAAGCATTGAAAAGCATTTTCAATGCTTTCCTATGGGGAGCTCTAATGCGCATGTGCGGCATTGCTGCGCATGCGCATTAGGTCTCTCAGGTTGGTGGGCGGGATCAGTCTCGCCCACCGGCCGACTTAATACAGAGGAGAGCGGCGGCGGAGGAAGAAGCAGCGACGTGGGACATGTCGCTGCCTCTGGTAAGTGACTGAAGGGGTTTTCACCCCTTCTGCAACCAGGGATTGGGAGAGGGGACCTGCAGTGCCAGGAAAACTGATTGTTTTCCTGGCACTGGAGTTTCCCTTTAAATCACATTTGTTTCTGTTTATGCAGCCCTAGGCACACCTCCTCTTGTTGTGGCTCACACACAGTCTGCGTTAAAAAAAAGCATGGTTTCATTTTCATTCAGATGTTAACTTACTCCAGATGTTTTTATCTGGAGCAGGAGATTAGAAATTCTAAATTAAACAGAATGTACAATAAAGGAAATATAAACCTTAGAACTCTCTTTATAGGATGTGCCTAGGAAGGCTGTGCACGTCTCATGCAGGGAGTTGTGATTAGGGTGCATAAACAAAGTGATTTAACTCCTATATGGCAGAGAATTGAGCAGTGAGACTGCAGGAGCACGATTTATACATCTAAGTTGCTAAGTTATGCTAAGTTTTAGTGACTATAGTGTCCCTTTAAGGCAAACCTGATCCCCATAGCTATCCCTTGTTTTTGTAGTCTGAAGACATCTTAGAACCAAATGAAAAGGTTATCAATTACATTAATTCGCCCTATAATAAATGATTTAAAAATCAATGTATTGCATTTTTTTTTTTTAATTGTTTTTATTGAGGCATATATGCATGTGGGTACTGAACACAGAGAGGGTGAACGGCTATAAACATACAAGTTAGGGGACATCGTAACAGAGTTCGACATCTCTAAGAAATCTCTTTTTATATTAATTAAGCAAGCTTATAACATTCAGAGGTATATGCTCCAGGTTTGCCATTTCTATATAGAGGCATTGTGAAACGAGTTAACTTGCTAACTTTCTAGGTTACATGAAACAAGCATATTTTAATGAGACGTTACTGGCAGAGAGGGGAGAGGGGAGTGCAGTAGGGTGATGGTTAATAGTGCAGAGACCTTAAGCAACATACATATCGCAGCGTGCTCAATTTGTGACCCCATTCCTAGCTGCTTGTCGCTAACGTCGTGAGGCAGTAGATGGTAAGTCCATTATTGTCCACATCATGTGCTGCAGGGCACTGTGTTGTCTCGTGGTGGTCGTTGCTGGGTTCTTTGCCGGATTGCAGGCTTGCCCTCATGTGTCGGAGTAGCTGGTTGGGGCGGCTCATCAAGCCAGGTTACCAACGCCCTGTTCCCGGTATACCTCCAGTCCTGGATGTCGCTGCAGGAACTGGGTTGCCTGGTGTTTGTGGTCGCGTGTGTCAGGTCGGGTAGTGCACATATACTGCATTGGACTCTGCGGTCTGGTTCCCGCTCTCTGTCGCCGCCATCGTAGGTAGGGCCCTGGGCCTGCTCGATGGTCTGGCAGTACCTCCAGGTGTGGCTTTGTGGCTCGGACTGGGGGGGGAGGAACCGGGTCTGCCGGGGGTTCAGTGTGCTCGTCGGGCCTCGTTCGGCGGGATAGTGGAGCGGCAGCCGTCCACTCCACTCACCGCCAGGCGGGTCCCTACCTGGTGTAGCAGGGACCCCATCTCCGAGGGACTAAAACCCCGCGGCAAGTCTCTCCTCGGCTCAGATAGCCCAAGTGTGCCAAGGGTCGCTGATAGTAGACAGTTATTTCCTCAAAAAAAGCAGATTAATAGGTCAATTGTGTAATGTTATGCAGGAACTGGTCTCTCCTGCAGCCTCTCTTCCCCCCCTCCCCCCCCCCCGTATTGAATTTTTTTGCCCTGCGCGATTGTGTTATAATTGTATGTCCCAGATAATGAAGATGTGATTAGGATTCCACTTCGTATGCTCTAGTGTAGGGTTAGGCAACCTTTGGCACTCAAGTTGTTGTGGACTATATGTCCCCATATACTTTATTTATGGCTATTAAAGCATTATAGGAGATGTAGTCCACAATGCTGAAGGTTGCTTACACTTGATCTGGCATCTAAAGTAGACTCACTGAATCTTTGAGGTACAATTTCTTACGTCATGCAGGGTTGTTTAAGTGGGTGGGATCCATTACTTAGCTGAGTATTTGCGGTCCAACACATATGTACAGGCAGGGATTACTCTGCCATTGCAATTGATCTACATATCAGATTATCTCTATTCTATCTGAGCGTACTGATACATTTTTCCCAATCTCTATACATTGTTGATTTTTCAGTTTTTTTTTTTTTTTTTTTTTTTTCAATCTGTATTTTATTGAGGCATATTAGATGGGATACAGAATAGAGAGAGGGAAATGTGCATTTAGAATACAGTATAGGGTTCAATAACAATGGTATCTAACATTTCCTTAATATTTGTACCTCCTTTTTATGTTTTATGGTTTAACGTTGCTTTTGTAAACAGGTTTAGGTAGTATGCAGTTTAAGTCGCTTAACGTTGACTAGTTGTAATAGGTTAAGTGAGCAAGCTTAGTACGGGGTAGGGATGTAGGCTCAGTAATTCCCTGCTGTGTAAATTTAACTCAAATAGTAAGAACACGCTAGGCGATTAGCTGCTTGCATATACTGACTTGCCTATATCTCTGGACCCCCCCCCCCTGCTATCTACCATACGTGGAGTGGCCTATGAGCAGACTGGCTAATGTCCAGGCTCCAGCAATTAGGTATGTGTTTGGGCTTATTCTAAATCAGGTTAGGGAGACATAGCAAATGAAGGAAGGCAGTCTGCAGTGCGTGTGGGCCGTGTGACACTTTAAGCATGACAATAATTCGTTGTCTACAGCAGTCAGACTTCTGAGGTGTTTTTTTTTGTTTTCCATGTGCATTATTCGTTAACTTACTCACAATCAAATTTGTGTTTTGCCTACTATTTACTTGCATGTGCATATATTGTCTTTAGTGTGGATGTTTTATAATTTCTACACTATTGTGTTTGCCAGGGGCAAACCTTAACTTCAGTCTATTGCTGTTCTATCCGCCCCTGAATCCTATTTTTCCTTTTTTTTTTTTTTTAAATCTTTCAAAGTATTCTGTATTGCAAAGGTAAAATGACTTTTTGCTTAAAGAAAAACTGTCATAATTTAGTTATTGGAAATAAAATATTACTTATGATGCAGCTTTTATGCATATTAAGTTGTAATGGATATTTATTAGCACCTTTTCAGGGCATCTTCTGGCATAAATTTTTTTATACAGGGCAACCATTATTTAGTCCTTTTTGGTCAGCAGCATCACTTTCAAGACCAGACTCAATTGCATGGTGTTACGATTCATGAAAATGCACTACCGCTCAGTTAATTGCTGACAGATAAGTAGTATTTCTGACCAAAGAAGGCGGAAAGATGGCTGCTTCCATTAGGCAAGGTTAAGCCATGTAAAATAGGTGTTTACCTATAAAATGCTACACAGGAAGTCTATATTTCATGCAATATTTTATTTTCAGTAAGTAAATTACAGTATTCCCTTTAAACTCTCCTTTTCCTCACAAGGTACTGTATAATATGGCTGACCTCATCCGTACTCCATTTATCCAGTTGTTTAAACCAGTTAACATTCTGATGGTATACAGAAAAATAATGAATTTCCAGTTATGAACACTAAAAACATGCATTATTGGTATCTAATTATGTTTTTAATCAAATTCAATAAGAATTCAGTAAGATTTGTGTTAATGTTTGTCTTTATTTCTTTCCCCTCGGTTCCTTTCCCACATGTTCCCTTAACTTCTGCAGGAGAGCTCTGAAGACGCCTGGCATCCTGGAACCTCTTCTCATGCATGTACCAAACGTTCTATGGGTACTGGAGCCACGCATCTACAGACAGGAGGTGGATATTTTGGCCTAAGCTTTACTTGTCCTAGTCTCAAAAATCCCATTAGCAAGAAACCGTGGGCTCGCAAATTAAAAAGCTGGGCATGCAGGTTGCGGCATTCCAACAGCTTATTCAAGAGGTCAAGAGTCCGTCAAGGTAGTATTTTTTACAGTTAGGCCCATACCATAGGAAAAACATCCCTTTTGGTTTCCGTACGTATATATTTTTTTTTAAGTGAGTTATCTTTTTATTTACTTTTTACTCATCCTCAGGAATGTTCCCTCACGTCTTCTGCTCCTTCACAATTTTTTTTTTAAATTTTTATTTTTTTTGTGTTTGTCTAGCTGTGTCTTTTACAGACACCTTGTCAGAGCCCTTCAGCTATCATTGTTTTTCGTCGTTTATGTATACCACTAGCTTTAGCCTGAGCATGGCAAATGTGTATTTTAGCTGGAAGCCCGCACGAACTGTTTTGTCTTTCTGCCCTTTTTACCCCCTACTTGTGACAGGGTTACAGGCATTTTAATTATTTTATTACTTAATCGGTTTATAAGGTGTTCTGAGCAGTGTCATTTTATATTCTCCTTCATAGTAGCTGAAGAGGATGCATTAAAGCGGGATCCACCTGACTCCACCCAAAAGGTGATAGAAGCACTTGCTGAATGCACCTTGTCAGAAGGCACTGGAACATTTAAGCGTGGACGCTTCCAGGTTTGTAATGTGCAGTGATATTAGGATTGTCATATCCACCATGTTTTCATGGACAGATATTATGCATACAAAGAACTAGTTGTTCTATTCAATGGGACACTGTGAGAAGTGAAGTCTGCATGTTTGATTAATTGACTAAAATATATTCAGTAGCTCACTGGTAGCAAACTTAGTTCACCAGTGAAATTCTTTGATCATGTCAAATAGTTCTATCACAGCTGTAGATCTACATGCTCACTTATAGGTTTTTCAGTTAAAGAGGATGTTTACGTCCTCAATGTTACACGCGCATGACATTTAAACATTAGATGCCCTAGCATGTAGGTACGTGCCTGAGGCATCATGTTAAGTAAAAATACAGTGGAGTTGGGTACTTTTTTTTAATTTTTTTTTTTTACTTATATCAACTACAGTAAACGCTGGGGTGCAGAAACAAGAAACTTCTCTGGTAGTAAAAAAAAAAAAAAAAAACAAGGTTGATGTACTTTCTTGACTCAAGCCACAACTGGTGGATCCTGCAATCTTTTTGGTATAAGAGTACAGTACCAACATTTTTGCTAGATCCACCTGTTATATTTTACTAAATCAAGCCACATCGCTGACCATGTTTTATCCCCACCACCAGGTTGTTACAGTTCCCCAAGAAGAACCACTAACTCCTGGTAAAATTACCCGTGCTTCGAAAGCAGCATCCCAGAGTTTGGTATCTGAGACTCCACCTTCTGCCGGAGAGGTAGAATCTGCTGGTACCAGAGTTGAAGACACTCCACAGTCTGTTAGCACTGTTTGTGAAACAGATGCATCCTCTCTAACTCCGGACAGAGAACTAGAAGAAACCTCGGTCACTGGCAGCAGTGCTCTGTCTAGTTCAGCACCATTGATGAAAGAGATCCCAAGTCAAAACAACTTTAAAAAGCAGACCAGTAGTGATTCTGAGATGTCTATTGTCCCAGACAGGCCCAATGAACAAAAGGCAAAAGAAAGAGAAACCGGTCAACAGGGTGAAAAGAATGGTTCCCAGAAGCAGGGCTCTCTTATCTACTCTCCATCTTCCCCAATGAGCAGTGATGATGATTCAGAACTAGAAGATGAAGATCTAAAGATGGAGTTGCAAAAACTGCGGGAAAAGTTAGTAACTTTGTTTTTGTTTTTTCTCCTTCAACTCTTGCTATTGCATATTGGCAAGATCAATGCACAATTTATTTTATTTGCACAGTTCCATATATTCTTATTGCTATATTCTATCCATCTTAAAAGCCGTTTACTTTGAAATACTAACCTCCTAACCCACCGCAGCACTTTCATTTAATCGCTGACATATACATTTGACAAAATTTAGATTTATATGCCAAAGTGGTATTTGTACATTTATCATTAAGGTTGAGGGTAGTCTCCAGTGGCTGTGGAAGACCCTGTTCTTTGTCAAACCATGGCACCACAACCATAGTACCATAATCCAGAGGCGGCTCTCTAATTAGGCGGTTTAGGCGGCCGCCTAAGGCCTCGCGCTGGCTGGGGCCTCGCGGCCGCCTAAACCGCCTGTGGGCAGAGTGTGTCAGGTCCTCGGTCAGTGACCGAGGACCTGACACCAGGAGGGGGCCCGGCGGCTTGCCCGGTATGCCGCCGGGTGCGAGGCCCCTCCTGGCTGCCGGCCAGCCACCGCAGACACTGGTCTGCAGCTCCGCAGTGCGCAGAGCTGCAGACCATGTGACTCGCGAGAATTGGCCAATCAGAGCGTTGCCGCGGGTTACCACGGCAACGCTCTGAAATCTCGCGCGATTACACGGTCTGCAGCTCTGCGGAGCTGCAGACCGGAAGTAATGGCCACCGGACCACCAGGGAGCCCACTGGACCACCAGGGAAAGGTAGGCTCTCCCTCCCCATCACCCCCCACCACCATCACCACCCCCAGCCGTACCCCCCACAGCCTCACCCCCCACCACCCTCAGCCTCACCCCCACCACCATCACCCCCCACCACCCTCAGCCTCACCACCACCCCCCACCACCCTCAGCCTCACCCCCCCTACCCTCACCATCACCACCCTCAGCCTCACCCCCCCACCCTCAGCCTCACCCCCACCCTCACCCCCACCACCCTCAGCCTCACTCACCATCACCCCCCACCACCCTCAGCCTCACCCCCCCACCCTTACCATCATCACCCACCACCCTCAGCCTCACCCCCCACCACCCTCAGCCTCACCCCCCACCACCCTCAGCCTCACCCCCCCACCCTCACCATCACCCCCCACCACCCTCAGCCTCACCCCCCTCACCATCACCCCCCACCAGCCTCACCATCACCCCCACCACCCTCAGCCTCACTCACCATCACCCCTCAGCCTCACCCCCACCACCCTCAGCCTCTCCTACCACCCTCAGCCTCACCCCCACCACCCTCACCCTCACCCCCACCACCCTCACCCTCACCCTCACCCCCACCACCCTCACCATCACCCCCACCACCCTCACCATCACCCCCACCACCCTCAGCCTCACCCCCACCACCCTCAGCCTCACCCCCACCACCCTCAGCCTCACCCCCCACCACCCTCAGCCTCACCCCCACCCTCACCATCACCCCCCACCACCCTCAGCCTCCACCACCCTCAGCCTCACCCCCCCTCACCATCACCACCCTCAGCCTCACTCACCATCACCCCCACCACCCTCAGCCTCACTCACCATCACCCTCAGCCTCACCCCCCCACCCTCAGCCTCACCCCCCACCACCCTCAGCCTCACCCCCCACCACCATCAGCCCCACCACCCTCAGCCTCACCCCCACCACCCTCAGCCTCACCCCCCCACCCTCACCATCACCCCCCACCACCCTCAGCCTCCACCACCCTCAGCCTCACCCCCCTCACCATCACCACCCTCAGCCTCACTCACCATCACCCCCCACCAGCCTCACCATCACCCCACCACCCTCAGCCTCACTCACCATCACCCCCCACCCTCAACCCCCACCACCCTCAGCCTCACCCCCACCACCCTCAGCCTCACCCCCACCACCCTCACCCCTCACCATCACCCCCACCACCCTCAGCCTCACCCACCACCCTCAGCCTCACCCCCCACCACCCTCAGCCTCACCCCCCACCACCCTCAGCCTCACCCCCCACCACCCTCAGCCTCACCCCCCCACCACCCTCAGCCTCACCCCCCCACCCTCACCATCACCCCCCACCACCCTCAGCCTCACCCCCCTCACCATCACCCCCCACCACCCTCAGCCTCACCCCCCCTCACCATCACCACCCTCAGCCTCACCATCACCATCACCCCCCACCAGCCTCACCATCACCATCACCCCCCACCAGCCTCACCATCACCCCCACCACCCTCAGCCTCACTCACCATCACCCCCCACCCTCAGCCTCACCCCCCACCACCCTCAGCCTCAACCCCCACCACCCTCAGCCTCAACCCCCACCACCCTCACCCTCACCCCCACAGCCTCATCACCCCCCACCACCCTCAGCCTCACCACCCCACCCTCACCATCACCCCCCACCACCCTCAGCCTCACCCCTCCTACCCTCACCATCACCCCCCACCACCCTGAGCCTCACCACCCCCACCACCCTCAGCATCACTCCCCCCGCCACCCTCAGCATCACCCCCCCGCCACCCTCAGCATCACCCCCCCGCCACCCTCAGCATCACCCCCCCGCCACCCTCAGCATCACCCCCCCGCCACCCTCAGCATCACCCCCCCGCCACCCTCAGCATCACCCCCCCGCCACCCTCAGCATCACCCCTCCGCCACCCTCAGCATCACCCCTCCGCCACCCTCAGCATCACCCCCCCGCCACCCTCAGCATCACCCCTCCGCCACCCTCAGCATCACCCCCCCGCCACCCTCAGCATCACCCCCCCGCCACCCTCAGCATCACCCCCCCGCCACCCTCAGCATCAGCCCCCCGCCACCCTTAGCATCACCCCCCCACCACCCTCAGCATCACCCCCCACCACCCTCAGCATAACCCTCCGTCACCACCCTCAGCTTCACCCCACTCACCATCACCCTCTCCTTCTCACATCACCCCCTCTCACATTACCACCTCTCACTCTCACATTACTCCCTCTCACATTACCCCCTCTCACTCTCACTTTACCCCCCTCACTCTCACTTTACCCCCCTCACTCTCACTTTACCCCCCTCACTCTCACTTTACCCCCCTCACTCTCACTTTACCCCCCTCACTCTCACTTTACCCCCCTCACTCTCACTTTACCCCCCCTCACTCTCACATTACCCCCTCTCACATTACCATCACCCCCCTCCCTCTCACATTACCATCACCCCCCGCTCCCTCTCACCATCGCACCCCCGCTCCCTCTCACCATCGCACCCCCGCTCCCTCTCACCATCGCACCCCCGCTCCCTCTCACCATCGCACCCCCGCTCCCTCTCACCATCGCACCCCCGCTCCCTCTCACCCCCTCTCCCTCTCACCATCGCACCCCTTCTCCCTCTCACCATCGCACCCCTTCTCCCTCTCACCATCGCACCCCTTCTCCCTCTCACCATCGCACCCCTTCTCCCTCTCACCATCACCCCCCCCCCCTATACACACAACACACTTCAAGCAGCTACCCCATACACATAGGGTCTCAGACAAAAACGCAAACATGCTCACAGAGACATACATTCAGACACACAAGGATACTCTCTGTCAGACACACTCTCAGGCACATACACAGGTAGACAGCGCATCAATGTGTATATGTGACACTTTTTTGTTAGTGGGGCCTCATGTTTGCGTTTCGCCTAAGGCCTCATAAAGTCTAGAGCCGCCTCTGCCATAATCACTACACTTAGATTTAAGACCAGTGTATGATTAAAACATGTTTTTTGAATATCCTGACAAAAAATTAGCGGTACTGTGCATTTTCATGTACCAATTTTTGTTCAAATTTAATTGTTGCAAAATTGTTCCCTGATAATCAACTCCATATTAAAACATTCTGTTCCCTGACTCAAGAATGTTAAAATCCTTTTTTTTAAATTATTTTCCTGGACAGTGGATTTCATGTTTGCAACCATAACGGTTAATAAAAATAAATTACATAATATACACCTCATAAGTGATCTCATTCTGTGTTATATGTATATATTATATACTATATACTATATACATATATTATGTACTATGAAATTCATGTAAAATCTTATTGTTACTATACGATATTCTTATTTTCCCTTTGAGATTATACTCAAACCAGTTTTGCAAGATGGCATCCTTAGCAATTTTGCTTTGTTTCGCAGACATATTCAGGAGGTGGTAAATTTACAAGCTCAGCAAAACAGGGAGCTTCAGGAGCTATATACACGCCTGCATTGTTTGAGAGAAAACAACGCACAATCCTCGGATACCTCGTTCCAACCTATGTCCCCACGTCGACCCAGATCAGTGAAAAGCAAACAGCGGAGCCGACCCCAGTCCCTGACCCACATGGACAATGGGATAGGACATTCAGGTGAGCAGTACAGTGCCCTTCCACTCTACTTGCACGTAATAGATGTAACACTTTTTTTTCTTTAAGTCATACTAACAAAATCGCACTGGAAGTTTGGACGTTTAGCAGAAATCTGCTCATGCACTATATTGTAGAAGACGTAGAGATACCTTTTAATAACTTTATAGTAACACAAGGTATACAAAACTATCAGAGAATTTAGTGATCAATGAAGAATACTTAATTCTAAAGTTTTAAGGAAGAAAATAAATATGCATGCTGAGTAGACTAGATTTGTATCTGTGTTCGTAATCTGTTTTTTCATATGAACTGTGTCCTAGATGTGCCTGGCTGAGAGGATGTGCATGCATTTTATTAGAATAGATTTGTCACCTACCATTGTGTTGGTTTAAAAATGCTATATTTAAACTTAGTCTGGCTAATAGCTGTAGATTGTCACTGATTGCAAAGTATAGAAGTATAGATGTTTAAATATTGTAGTTCATGATCTACATTTGGATTGCCAAGTTTAGCCATCATTTGTATAGGCCTTCTAGATTAAAATGATTCAAACTTTTGTCATCCAGTGGTATGTTACATAATCTCTTGCTTAATCTGTAAATTGGAATGTTTTGCTTTCATGAACTATCTTTGCTAGGCTACTCTTGTTTTTGTCTTACCAGATCACTGCAGTGAGAGCAACTCTGATGCTGGCCAGCAGTCCATCTCTGAAAAGAAGAGCATGTTCACTGATGACTTACACAAGCTAGTGGATGATTGGGCAAAAGAGAATGCTGGAAACCCTCTTTTGAAACCCAGTCTAAACCAGATCAAACAAAACCAGAGCCGCTCAGAGACAGAAAACTGGAATCGCAGTTATGAGGTGAGATGTGGTTGAAGTTGTGAAATGCTGACACATACAAGCTTATTTTCTATTATTAGCAGTGTGAACAGTTTCCACTTGGCAAATCATGAAGATTGGATGTCTAAAGTCCATTCAGATGAAAACTAACTACAGTGAAGAAGATTCTCAGCTGGTTCCAACTACACTAGTTTTTGCGTATCATTGCTCAGTCTTCTCCTCTGGTTTTGTACCAGTATCCCCTTCGTTCAGTGAGGTCTGTGTCTGTTGATCATTTTCTGAGAGCTTCATGTTTTTTTCACTACTTGGATATTGCAATTGGCCACAGAGATTAAGTAATTAGAGTATTCCCTTTCAGAGTCTGCTTCTTGCTGGGACCTGATAAACTGCAAAGATTACCTTTCACTGAGATTCTTAACAGGCCACTTCACACAGTAAACATTTTGTTGGTTTAGAACTATAAAACCTCTATAGCAAAATGTGAAAGTGCAAACTGTTTAAATGCAATAAAATGTATTAGAAATCAAGGAGAGGAAATCTTTCTTTGAACCCTTTATACTGGCTTTTCCCACAGAGTGTCCACAAACCTTTTATATGCCAGATTTAAAGGGTTACTCCAAGCACCAAGACCACATCAGTGATTTAAAATGGTTATCATGCTTGGAGTCTGTATGTGCTGCTTTTCACCATTAAACATAACACATACAGAGCTTAACCCTTTTGCTGCTGGAGGTCTAACTCCACCTCTGGAAGTGACAAGAGCTTTGGACACCCTAGTCACACCTCCCTGCATGTGACTTGCTCAGCCTTCCATAAACACTTCCTGTAAAGAGAGCCCTATTTAGGCTTTCTTTATTGCAAGTTCTGTTTAATTAAGATTTTCTTATCCCCTGCTATGTTAATAGCTTGCTAGACCCTGCAAGAGCCTCCTGTATGTGATTAAAGTTCAATTTAGAGATTGAGATACAATTATTTAAGGTAAATTACATCTGTTTGAAAGTGAAACCAGTTTTATTTTCATGCAGGCTCTGTCAATCATAGCCAGGGGAGGTGTGGCTAGGGCTGCATAAACAGAAACAAAGTGATTTAACGCCTAAATGACAGTGAATTGAGCAGTGAAATTACAGGGGAATGATCTATATACGCTAAAACTGCTTTATTTAGCTAAAGTAATTTAGGTGACTATAGTGTTCCTTTAATTCTTGCCCATGTGTCAGAATTAAAACAAATTTCACAAGGTGGCTGATCTCATCCGCACATTCCTACACATTCACTATGTTTAATATTGCCCTCTATATCTAGAGAAGTTGATGTTATAAGATTAACACTCTTCAGTTGGAATATACAGCCTTGATGGTAAGCAATTAAAACAAGTTTTTTATGCCAATAGGAACAAGGCCTCATCTTTGTTGGCCTCTAAATTACGCCACAGAATCTCCCAATCTAGAATTGAGCATTTAATTAATGACGAGGGAGTTAAGATAACTCGCCCTGTTAAAATTAGCAATTTGGGTGCCTGTGCAGAGCTCCTGCTGCATAGACCGGGAAAACAGCCAAAAAGCCACAAAAAAGAGAAGAAATAGAGCCAATTTACGACCCATACCCCCAACATAAAGATGGGACGCAGGCACCGAAAATTAGCCTACACAGAGGACCTCCGTCAGACAGATATCCACAGGTCCTTCGACGGGCCGCAGCCTCAGGCCCAGACCAAGATGGCCGCCAGCAGACCACGAGGCTCAAGTACCTCAGACGACTCAGAGGGGGAGGAAGACGCAGTGGCCCCGCAGACAAACAGCGGCGTACACCAGAAGGCGGACTCCGACACTGACACATCCACATCCACCAAAGGGGACATTAAACGTCTGCTTCTGGACCTGCGGACGGTGTGGAAAGCAGACCTTGCAGGGATACAATCAGAGGTCGGCGCCCTGACTCACCGCTTGGAGGAGGTTGAATCCCGAGAGGGAGAACGAGATGGCCGACTAGCAGAGACCCAAACACAAGTGACTACCATGTCTCTACAGATCGAGAGACTCTCAAAAACGGTCGCCTCCTTGGAGGCCAGGCACCGTAGAAGAAATATCAGACTCCGAGGAATACCGGAGTACGTGAACCCAGATGCCCTGATGGACTTTTCCACTAAGGTGGCTGGAGCTCTAGGTGTACGGGCAGAAAAGGGAGCGCAGCCCCTGGTATCGGTGTTTCAGGTCCGGAAGGCCCCCACTGCCCCTGCGGAAGCTCCACGAGACACCATTGTGATTACACGGGATATCTCCATCAAGACAGCCCTCCTATCTCGCTCCAGAAACCAGGCATCTGTGGCCGTGGAGAACTACCAAATAAAACTCTTCGACGACTTACCCTTTGCGGTTCTGGTGGAAAGGCGCAGATTCCAACCGACCACCAGGGCCCTGAGAGACCACGGCATCCGATACAGATGGGGAGCGTCCGGAACACTGGTGGTGCCCCACGGAGACTCGGGGCTGGCCCTCTCGGCGGGAGAAGACCCAACTAGGCTCCTCAGCACACTGGGGCTGCCTGCTATAACACTGCACCCAAGGAGCACAGCGGTGGGAACGACCGACCCGGATCCCAGCCGGAACAGAGCACCCTCAGGCAGTGCCCAGGACCCTTCATAAGAGGACAGCAGAGGACAATCCAGGCCACCCAATATGTGGTACAAAAGCCATCGAACAAAGTTTGAACTGCATTGATAATCGAGTGTACATGTTCACAGAACATTTAGCTTCACCCCTTTGCCCCCACACTCCAAAACGTAAAAGCCTAGCACTGGGAAACCTTTTGCCTAGACCGAACTGGTAACGCTGAATTATACTGAATCTTTGGGGGGGGGCTTAAATTATAAAGAGTAAATGTATCCACTTAACTATGTTCCAGCATATTTGGTTCCTAAGCAATGTTCCTCCGCTATAAGACATGCTAGCCACTTCCTTTCTTGGCCCTCTAACCTAACACCTAAAACTTAATGCTGCGTACTGCAGATCACCATCTACCCAATTAAATGTTGAGCCTGACTAACTTAGTTTATCGCACTCGACAAATAAAACCCAGGGGTACCTAGATGAAAGCCAAGTCCTAGTGACGCTGCCCGCGGGAATCCCTCACTCTGTGAGCAGAGCCACTGACCAGTTGACAGCCCACCTCCTACAAACCTGCAGCGGTTAGCCTGATAATGTTACAATAATCGAGCATACTAGAAGTTAGCATACTGCTGTTGCCATCACCATTATTATTATTATTATTATTATGTATTACTATCATTTTATAATTTATCGCTAGTCATCCTCAAGCCCTGACTCCGTGGTATAACGACCGTTCCTTTACTGACTGATAATCCTACTTCGACACCGCAAGCTTATCTTCCTAGCTAGAATGCACATGTCTTATGTATAAGAACTCTACCACGATCCTTTAAAATGTAAATTAATGGGGCGGGGCCGGGCCGCCATGCCGGCTGGACGCATGTAAGTCCAGCTCCCGCTATGGTCCAGCTTTTTGCCTCATTTGGTGGGTTCAGCCCGTCACCCGGAGCTACGGAGCGAGGCCCCATACCAACTAGGGGTGCTGCCACAACTTTAAAGCCTGGAAACAACATACCGCTCCCCGTGGCACGACATCCAGCAACTGCGGCCTACCTCGGCGGTGAGTGGAGTGGACGGCTGCCATTCCGCTATCCTGCCTAACCCCCTTCAGCCTTGGGGGCCCTGGCCCCTAATCTTGGGTTATCTTGGTCCACCCTTGGGCCCTAAGCATACCAGAAATAGTCGGAGGACATACTCACCTCACAAGAAGGCGGCGGAGACTGCTCCGAACCTCGAGCACTCTGCGAAGATGGCGACCTCCCTCGGGGCTCTTGGCGCCCGCTGCGGGCAAATATGGAAACTGGAAGACTTGCGGCTTTAAGGGCCCAAACCGGACGCTAACAATCTACACCGAGGCCCCACGATGGAGACTGCTGGAGGCCCTGCCACTACAAAATCAGGGTGAAAAACACGAAGGAACAGGATGACCTCCTATGCACCCACCGTGAGATGGAGACCCTGAAGCGAGACGACGCACAAAGACTGGACACAGACAGAGTGGCAGTCTGGATGTGTGCAGTCTCATGCCGGCGTGCAGGGACGGAATCCTAATGGTGGAGAGGACTGAGTGATCTCTATGAGGGGACTGAGGGCACCTCTTCATGCTTAACTTGCAGTAACTCCGCTTAACATAGCCTTGTTTAGCAATTTAATTTAAAAAAATTTCTTGACACACTCTGCTGGCTAGCAAAACGACGGAGGGTCTCCGGGATCATTAGCAACAGTGGCATAAGTACTTCTGATCTGTTAACTACCGTTTTAGCTTAACCTACAACCCAGACCTGTGTTACTCATGTTATTAATAACTAGGCTTATGCTCAGATTAAACTTGTTTTGCTTACTTAATGTCTAGATAAAGCATTAAGTATACCGGCCTGTTGGTGTGTTGAATAGGCATATATCTAAATTAGTAGCTTGCAACCAACTAACCTAATTGCAGTAATGCCTTAGCATATGTGGTAAACTATACACAAGCCATATACATGCAGAGCTGAGTGCAACTAGGTCCGTGGAACGTAAATTTAGTCTAGCATGCTACATCAGGAAAATGAAGCTTACTAGCCTGCTATCTTTGTGCTCATATTATATTTGCATGTGTCACGTTTTCTGCCTATGTCACTCCTCTGCATATTCCACCCTGACACATGCATATTACTGTACAATCGATTGCTTATACCTGCTATTAATATAAAATTGTGCTTGTCCATCTTGTGCCCCGCATGTTGCATGTGGGAAGTGATGGAGGACTGCTCTTGGGGCACCTCTTACCTGCCTGTACTACACATAAGCACAGCAAAAATAAAGAATAAAAAAAAAAAAAACTCTACCACACTGTTAAAAGACTACCATGCTGGTGTTCAACAATGTTGATCTAATCGTGCCTGTCCCTGCCGTCGGGCCAGGGCAGGCCCCTAGGTTATATTATACACAACATAAAATGACTAAAGAAAGAATTTAAATTGTCAATGTGGGGATATCACCCCTCTGACACATACCTATATCTAAAATGTTATCTCATGTTATGCTGTTCATGCTCAAATGTGTCATATTTCTTCTCTAATTCTGTAATCATCTATGCATTGAAATAACGAAAATGCTCGATAAAAATAGATTGACAAAAAAAAAATTAGCAATATGTTTGCGGACTATTATTAAAAAAAAATAAAAAAATTGTACAATTTGGCCCTTGATCCTAATAGTATACAACCAACATCTGAAAAAAAAATGCTTTTTTGGATAGGGGCCCTTTGAAACTATTTTTAACAGACAAATTGAACATACTAAATTCACCCATCTCTTCAACAGAAATTGCTGACGCTATTAACATGATCCCGACTGGTAAGGCCCCGGGTCCTGACAGTTTCACAATTTCATATTATAGATCTTTCTCTGACATTTTAACTCAGCACTTGGCACAAGTATTTAATAATTATCGGAACACAGGAGAAATGCCAAGAGAGGCCTTTAAAGCCCAAATAGTGACATTACCTAATCCCGGCAGAGCACCCATTGCATGCTCAAATGTTCATCCCATCCCATTAATAAACACTGATACCAAAATATACTCTAAGATTCTTGCAAATAGCCGTAATCAAATTCTCCCCCGTGCCTGATTGACTAAGACCAGGTGGGCTTTATTGTAAATAGTCGGGCACCTGATGGCACACGCCGTTTTATTAATATAATCCACCAAATTAGGCTAGAGCGAACGCCTTCTCTGCTCCTCTTTGAGTGCAGAGAAGGTGTTTGATAGAATTTATTGGGATTACCTTAGGAAAGTTTTGTCGTGATCCAATTTACCTGATCCTGTCATCAAGGCTGTGTTCGCGTTATACTGTCAACCAACGGCAAGAGTATCTGCAGCGGGATATATGTCAGAATTTTATGCTATCTAATGGAACCAGACAGGGGTGTCCGTTGTCACCACTTCTATTTGTGTTGGCCATGGAACCCTTGGCTGAAATGATACACCAGTCCACAGGCATTGTAGTGGGGGATAAGGAACATAAAATTGGCCTTTTCGCAGATGATGATATGCTCTCTTTGAAAAGCTCATTGACCTTGTTAACTCCGTTGATGTCTATTCTGCGAGAATTCGGCAAGATTTTATTCTATATGTTAAATACAAATAAAACACAAGCTCTACAATTTTTTGTACCATGGTATGAGTTAAGCACTATGAAAGAACTGTATAACTTCAACTGGATGGACTAATTTTTCTTATCTGGGCATTAACTTGTGCAAGAACCTGTGCAAGATACATATGTATAACTTGGGTAAGCTCTGGTCCGAGCTTAGGGAAGATATAGAGAGATGGTGTAGTCTCAAAATATCTTGGTTAGGTATGATTAATTTGGTTAAGATGACTCTTTTAAAAACTTTTATATTTTCTTCAGACAATCCCCCTTTCTGTACCTTTATCTTTTTTTCAAAAGGTTCACTCTGCCCTTATAGCATTTATTTGAAACAAAAAAAACAAGTAGGATTAAATTATCAATTTTGCAAAGCTCAGGATTAGTGGAGTTATGGGTTTGCCAAACCTTATCCATTATTATTATGCGACCAATGCCACAATGGCAGTCAAATTTAATTTGGATAACGTCAGTCCCCTTTGGCTTGAGATGGAAGCAAATAAAATTCTCCTTTATTTAATTAGACTTACTGTGACTGCCTTCTTCTCAGCGCCCAAGATTGGCAGAGAGGTTTCCCTCTACTGAAATTACTCTTAAGGCATGGAAATTTTTATACAAGGAGCTACGCCCCTGACTGCATTATGTTATGTCTTATCTGATTTAAATGTTGAATATTGGCCTAAGCATTTTGATGCCCCCATGCATGAGAGATTGGTAACCTCTATTAAAGGGACACTATAGTCACCTGAACAACTTTAGCTTAATGAAGCAGTTTTGGTGTACAGAACATGCCCCTGCAGCCTCACTGCTCAATCATCTGCCATTTAGGAGTTAAATCCCTTTGTTTATGAACCCTAGTCACACCTCCCTGCATGTGACTTGCACAGCCTTCCATAAACACTTCCTGTAAAGAGAGCCCTCTGTAGGCTTTCTTTATTGCAAGTTCTGTTTAATTAAGATTTTCTTATCCCCTGCTATGTTAATAGCTTGATAGACCCTGCAAGAGCCTCCTGTATGTGATTAAAGTTCAATTTAGAGATTGACATACAATTATTTAAGGTAAATTACATCTGTTTGAAAGTGAAACCAGTTTTATTTTCATGCAGGCTCTGTCAATCATAGCCAGGGGAGGTGTGGCTAGGGCTGCATAAACAGAAACAAAGTGATTTAACTCCTAAATGACAGTGAAATTGCAGGGGAATGATCTATACACTAAATCTGCTTTATTTAGCTAAAGTAATTTAGGTGACTATAGTGTTCCTTTAAAGAACATTTTGGTGTTTTCCGACCGGGGGCCGAATGAGAAGAAATTGAAAATATTTTAAAATTAGATAAAGTCTATTTGTCAGACAATGGCCAGAAACACACCATCTCTCTCTTACTGTTTTTGCAGGTGACATAGGTCCAAAATTGGACTATATATTGAAATGGGAGAGTGAACTGGGTGGGGTATACACAATAGATGAGTGGCATGACTTCTTTCTCACACTGAAAGGCATTATACAGTGTGTTAATATGGAGTCTCATTATAAATTAGTATACAGGTGGTACCTAACTCCATCTAGGCTTTCTAAATTACACCTTGGTACCACAAATAAATGTTAGAGGCTGTGGTCTAATAGGGACTTTATCTCCTATTTTCTGGTCATGCCCTAAGATTGTTCAATATTGGCAAGATATCCATCCATTAATCAATAGTATTAGAGAATTCAACGTGGTTTTATCTCCAAGTCTCTGTCTATTTAAAAAAAAAAAAAAAACCTCCCTGCTAATTTACTGCATTTTAAAAGAAGTATGCTGGTTTACTTTCTGGTGTCAGCTACATCAATTATTCCAAAGTATTGGAAATCACCTGTTACACCATTGGTGAATGAAGTTCTCAAAACGATTTTTGATAAGATGTTATGAACTTGCGCTTCACATTCCGTCTGGAAAAACAAGAATGGATAGCATGGGAAGATAAAATTATGCTTCAGTACAAACTTTGACCATGTTTCCCACCTGACAAAAAACATTTTATTTTCTTATAATTACCATGTATAATATGATTTAAAAACAGAATTCTACAAAACATATACAACACTTTTTTTTCTTTCCAAATTAGATTAGTAACTAGAAGTAGGTGGATGTAAACTATTATACCCCTATTTTTTTTCCTTTGTTAGTTTTTTTCATTTTTATTGTATTATTAATATTGTAATTGTTACATTCTACACTTATTGTACTACTTGTTACTATAGATATGTACAATTATTTTAAGGTGTAAAATTAAATGCATATGGATATAGAGAAGTGGATGATGGCTAACAAAATACTTCTGTAGTATAAATTAAGTCCATTTCCTAGCTCGGGCGTTTCATGTTTAAAGTAGTCTGCAAATCAGTTGTTTTTTTTGTTTTATTTTTAAGAAGAAAAAAAATGTATAAACAAAACCAGCTTTTCTTTTTAGACATTAATTTATTTAGCAATAATTGCACATGTGACAGATGCACTTGCATTTCTATGCATAACATGTATTTGGCATTTAATATTAACATGAAGTAACAGGAGGTTATTTTCTCTTGTATTCTTTAGAATTCAACGGCCACGTCAGGCTACCCATCCAGTTGGGCATCTTCAATATCTCAGATTCACGGAACTGTCCCAGCAGCCATCTCTCAAAATCTTGGGCTCCCCAACTTTACACCGGGAGGAAGTCCAGCCTACCCATTAACACACGCCTGTCAGTACAGTACCATGGGAAACACTGGTTACCCTGTGCAGTGGACTGCCCAATCTTCGATCCTCCCAAACCAACATCTTGCAACTTACCAGGCTAACGTTGCAGTGCAATCCTTTACACCCTCAGCCGCTCATAAAACAGCCACCATACCATCATCGCCTAAATGATCCATGGGACCTTCATGGACTGTGTTGAGGGATCTTTCAGCCTTCCTTATAATGACTTCATCACACACCCATATGCTACTTTTATTGTTGTAACCTCTCGGTTTGAGGGGTAGTTTTGCAAAGGGTGTGCTTTTTTATTTTATAAATATATATATATATATATATTTTTATTATGGGGGATGGAATCTCCTGTACATGCTGTGTTGAAGTTGTGTGGATTGGGTTAACGTTTCCTCTCTGGATCCTTTGCCTACTCTCTACATTTAATTTTTTTTTTTTTTCTTTCTTTAAATGTATAGTACAAGTTTTGAATAGAGGAAATTCCATGTGCCATAGGGCTTACGAATGTGTCCAACGAGACTAGTTGATAAATGAACTCTGCAACTTTGCAAGGTAATAGGTTGGGGTAGCTTGTAACTTATTCCTAGAATCACTGCATAGTCCAAGCACCTTTGCATCCTTTTGTACAGGTTTTCACACAGCACAACCATCTCTTTACTGACTTGCTGGAAGATACATGTGTGGCTTCTCATTTGCCCCCATTTCTATGTTAACCTGTTGCAATTTGTAAAATGAAAGACCGCATCTTATTCGTCTGATTTTTCTTTACTTTTTTTTCCTTTTATTAGAGAGTGAATAAGTTTCTGCTTATTTTTTTTACCTCGAGATATCACTTGTTTTTCTATTTTCAAAATTTCTTAATTGACAGAACATTTCACCATCTTAATTGTAAAATGATCAATTGGTAGTTCAAAAATCTTAGTGAGGCTTCATAACCTATTGACCTATTTTAACCATATTTTTGTTTTTCCTCAGTGGCTTAAGCCCTCAAAACGACACATTGGGGGTATGTGCTGTGTTCAGCCATTGTCAGATCTTGCTCCATTGGAGAGTATAATGTTCGTTGCCTTTGCAGATCTGCGCCTGTGTTTGTTAACCCCAATATCTTCTAACAGAAGGGGCCTTCTAGTGTTTGTCTCTTGCACAACTGCTGCTTCTGCTTTGCCTGCAGACTCTTGCTGTGCCTTGGGGATCATTTACATCCTGCCATTACTGATTACTGACTTTGATCTTTGAGTTTCTGTCTGTCTGCACCATGGTTTAGCTTGGTGTATATATAATTTTTTTTACGTGTTTTGTGTTCGCTTTTTATAGAGGGCTATATTACAATATGTACAGATATCCCTTCAAAAAAGTTTCTGAATATTGATCGTTAGAATTCAAAAGAAGAGTTAACAGCTAGGTAGCAGCTAAAGTCTTTGTTTTTAACCATTTTTGGATGCATTTTACTCCAAATAATGATCTGTTAGTAAGACCTCGATTAGTAGTTGCCTATCTAAGGGTTTAATGTTAAGCAAAATGTGTTAAGGTTTGAATGGATATAGTCTTTTAATTTGGGAAAATAACACGACTGCTCCAGAATTTTAATCCACTGCATTTTGCATGAAGGCGTCTTGGGTGAATGTGCTTTTCTGACCATGTATGTGGTTTGATGCTTGGCCATGCACATTGTTACTATATGGGTTTAGCGAAGTTGGTTGTAAGGCAGGGACATTGACTCCTGACTTTCAATCAATGTCAGAATGAGGTCTGATGGCAATAGGCAGCTTGGGGATTCTGTGCCTGTGTTCCAGTTCTAACAGAATAATTGACTTCTTAAAGTAGGCAAAAGTTTACAAATTGCAGCCACTGTGCATAAAGGGTATAATCCAAGTACAATTTATTAAACACCAGGCTACAGCTTTGATCCTCAACTTGCAAACAGATACAGCACTCAGTCCTAAGCATGTTTTACAGAGATGGTGGGTCTTTCTTTGAAACCAAATATGGAATGTATATTCATGCCTAAAGACCCTATTAACCTTTGAAACTGCACATAATCAGACCAATTTCTTGAGATCCTTTGTGATTTGTTGATAACAGGGTGTGAAGAGTATTTTTACCACCATATTATAATCAATTTCTGCATACTGTACAGATGTAAAACTCACTGAGGAAAGGAACTGTAGGAGACTTTTTTTTTATTTATTATTTTTTCCTCTTTTTTTAATTTTTTTCCCCCCTTTTCTTTTCATGAGACTAGTACAGGCTATTAACATAGAATGCACTTGGCCAAGAGGAAAATGGAAAATGTTAGTTGTTTTTTTTTAAAAGTTGCTCTGTCTTTAGTAGAATGTATAATTTCAAACTTGCTTAAAGAGCAGCTGTATATAATTTTGTTTTACTACCTTTTACTACCTCGTTTTTGTAGAGCCCATCTGGGTGGATAAATGCATGTGACTTAATTCCCTGTCAGAGAGGGTCTTCCCATATCTTTGCCTTCCTCTCTGTTCTTCCTCGATAATCCAGAACACAAATTGCCTGGTTGTATTTTATTTATTTGTTTTGTTTTGATATACTACAACCATTTCCTCTATATCTTTGGCCTTTGTAGAGGGAGGAAAAAACAAAACCGCACCAGATTCCTGTTTGTTACGGACGAAGACAGTCCAGCATGAGGATTGGTTTGTTCTATAAACTTTTTAAATTGCTGCACGAATAGCTGTTTTCACTTAAATGACAGGTGGCACATCATGCACCATTGCAAGTCTGTTACTTCTTTATTGATATGCTACCATGGTTGTACAAGACTAAGCAGAATTCATGTCTCAAACCAACTTTGAAGTGTTTATTTTTATTTTATTTTTTTAAACTGTGTGTACATCTACATAAAAGGTGGTGGTGGAATTTCACTAGTGCCTACTTAGTATGATTTAAAAAAAAAAAAAATTATTTTTGCTTGACTTGTACCCTTTTCAGTGGTAGTGTTGTGGATTTGTCCAACCCCTCTGACGCACATCGGGATATGTTGTATGAAACCTCAGAAGGCCAAATAATTACAGTTAATGGAGATTGCCTAGCATAAAATCTGTGGCTCTAGAATGAGGCGGGAAAATGTTCTGTGTCGGAGTTGTACAAAATCTGTGAAAAGTTAATGATTCAGTGTCTTTGTTTGGTAATGTGGCTTTTGTGCACACTGTAAGGTGTTTAGTCATCTCATTTATTTTTTGTTTATTTCAAAGGAGCTTGGAGCATATAAGGTAACTTAAACTATAAAATGCTATTTTATAGTCTTCTGATTGCTGTAGCGGTCTTTGAAGAGCAGTTAGTACATTTACTCACACCAATAGAATAACAATTGATAAATTGCACAGTGTTATTGTTTTTGTTGTTCATGTGTCTTTAAAAGTCAGATCTTATCCATATAAATAGTGGAGGAAAATATCTTCTTTGAATTATATATTTTTCATACCCATGCTTGGCCTTTAACTACACACCTTGGCAGTGTGGAATTGCATGTTAAAAGGTTGCATCTATAGTGACTGTATAGTACTGGTTACGTGTAAAGTGCTTTGCTGGCAGTAAGCTGTAAAATGTGCAGTGGTGTACTGTATGGAGTGTTTGGAAAAACTTACCTCCCTGTGAGACAATTACTTGAGCACTTCTGACTGATGTCAGTATATTTTCTGAGCCATTATGTGATGTGCATTTCTTTTTATTGGTGCTCCTTCAATCCAATAACTAATTGTTGACTATTATTTTTGTCTAAATTTCCTGGCAATGTAAGAAATCATCTGGTGATTTTTTTTCACTCCCCCTTCCCCTGAGTCTTTTCAGATGTTGCCTATAATCAGTTAAAATAACAAAATATAAATAAAATAAGCTTTACTGATTGCAAACAATGGTTTGAAAATAATAAGACACAAATGTGGGAAGTAACCTACTTTTAATTTAAGCTTGGTGAAATTGAAGACAATATAACACAAAGATTTAATAATGAGGCAATTTGATACCAGTGAGTGGCAGTGGTTGAGCACCTTGCCACTTGTTGGGGTTAATGGATTGGGGAAATATGCCAAAATGTGAGGTTGTATGCTTAGTGTGTAATGATTTAAAGTCACTCTGTAAAAGCTGCAGTATTGGCTTGCAGACAAGTCTTCAAAGTCACACCAGGTCAGAAAAGAAAATTGTGCATTTTTTTGTATCAGGTGTTCATCTGATGTAGAGAAGACAACCTTAAATATCCCTCTGTTGAGAACTGGTTTGAGAAACCTCTCTATAAAGTATATCTTGTTTGGAGTTTATATATTTTTACTGCTGTAGCAGCCTGCAGTGATCTTAACCACTCTGGTCTGCTGAGTGAGCAAGCATTATTATTTTTAATAATTTCCGTTGTATTTTTACTGTGATTTTTACCATGCTGATTATAATGGTACATGGAGGTCTTGCTGTTACATAGCCAGTAACAGCCTTTGTAAATGCATCTGTGTTATGTTAGCACTCTTACTGTTTGGCAGCCTGTTCTAAATCTGTCTTATTAAGGCGAATGTAGCATTGTGGAATGTAATCTAACTGGCCCCAGTTATCTTATCCAGATTTTTGGACAAAGAGCAACATGAACATTTGTTGCCCTGTGAATTGCTGATTCCTCTCGTTCCAGAAAGTTGGTTTTACTGTTTGCTATTACACTTTTTTTTTATAGCACCACTTATGGACAGGTTTGAAACACAGGTTCTTGTAATAAATGCAGAACACTGTAAGTATACCAGTTGTATTTTGTCAAAAAGTATAAATGCTTTATGCATCTTTTGTTCTCCTTTTTTTTGTAAGATTTCTAGGTGAGCCATGTTTAAACTGTGACTTTTTTTCCCCCAACGAAATATGTTCATGTTAAGGGGATTTTGTGCATTCATATTGACACTTTAATTTTTAACCATTTTTTGTTTTATTTTTCTTAGAGGGATACTATAGACTCCCAGAACACTTCATCTAATTGAAGTGAGCTGGGAGCAGTATCCCTGTTCCCTTAACCCTGCAATGGTTACACTAAAGGGTTAAGACTGCCTTTAGTGGCTGTCTACCAGACAGCCACTAGAGGAGCTTCCTGTAGTTTGATGGAGTTTGACTCTGTGAAAAGATGCTGGACGTCCTCGCGCATTGTAGGAGTGCATCCAGCATGTTTAATAACCCCATAGGAAAACAAAGTCAGTGCTTTCCTATAGGGAAAGTCGCATTAGGTTCCCCCCATTGGCTGATGTTGGCAGAGAAGGAGCTCGATCATGTAAGTGTTAAAAGGTTGTTGTTGTTTTTTTTAACCCTTTACATAGCCACAGGGACAGAGGGTTCCTGTAGTGTTAGAAACACAGCTTTATATTCCTAACACTATAGTGTTCCTTAAAGACGAGGGTTCTGTTATATTTAGGGGTGGGAGCAGAAAATGCACACTGAAAAAAAATCCACAAATAATGCCCATTGAGCATTTGAGTGTTTCTGATCAATCAGTTTCTCTGCAATCTAGCAAAACACCAACTGCACAGAGAAACCAACTTTTTTTTTTTTTCGTGTGGTATCTGCAACCCTAGCAAGCATATTGATGGGCCTTCCCATTTCCATAAACTCTTGGATACTTAATGTTGACAAAGTTTCCCATGAATACTGGCCATTATAAATCTAGTCCACAACAGCTTGAATGCCAAAGTTGTGTGTCAGTAGCTGAAATGGGTATTGCTTTCTACCACAGTTTTGTTTTTTTCACAGTAATCACTTGATCTGTTTATTGTGTGCTGTTATTATTTTATTTTGGTGTTTATTTTCTTTTCAATATGTTTTATTTTAAAAATGACAATGTTGAATCGGTTAATGTTGTGGTGTTTCATCCTTGAGAATTGCAGGCTGTGCGTGTTATGCGTTGAACTACCCGCTAATCTCAGAATGACGTACACAATTTTGTTTTGTCATCTCTAAACTGTGAATATGTTTTCTCCCTAGGGATCTGTTCAGAATGTAATTGTTTTTTGTTTATTATTTTATTTTTTTTCCAAACCTTTTCATTCCTCTACTGCTAAATAAATAATTAGTAGCAAGCATTGGAACATTTAAAGAGCTGGAGATATTTTTTTTATTTTTTTTCAATTCTGTAGAAATATAACATCCAGATCTCTCCTTGCCTTTTATTATTTGATAAGTCTGAACAGATCCCTGCTTTAAATTTACAAGTGGTTTGTGTTTTATACATAATATATATATATTCTTATTACAAGTACTGTGTTTATTTTTGAAAGTTGGTCTTTTATTGCAATACACTTAAGTTTAGAGACGCAGCATGCACTTTTTGGGGGTATTTTAGAAAACTAACATTCCATCATTGGAATTGTAATAATTGTTTAACTACAGGAGGGTCTTGTAAAGTTTGAATTAAAAAAAGAAAAAAAAAGAAAAAGAAAATCATTAAACTGTCATTAATAAATGTTCTTTTGTGTTCTGTTTTTTCCGAATGTTGATTTTAGAAATTTCTATGTAGGCATGATAAATGTCCGCTGTGACAAGTAGATGGAGGAAGATTGATATACAGTACATTATTTTGTACTTGCCTGATCCCAGCAAGTATGTCCCTCGGCACCCGCCTCCTCCGACGTCACCTGACGGGGGCACTTATGCACATGTGCACCAAATGCTGCAACTGCATTAGGCTCTCCCCAAAGGAAAGCATTGTTGCTTCTACCAGTAAGCAGTGTTTATTTCATTGACTAACTATTTTTGTCAGATTTAGTCAACTAAAATTTTGGAGATTTAGTTGACTAAAACTATGACAAAAGACTGACTAAATTGAAATCTGTTGTTAAAATTAACACTGGCGGGTAAGACACATGGGGAGGGAGGAGAGAGACACGTGGTGGGGGTGCCGGGGCGAGTGAGACACTTGGTGGGGGCGCCAGGGCAATGGTATTCATGGGTAACCATGCACTGAGGGCCACCCGATGGAAATGTGTCATGAGGGGCCTGGTTGCGCAGTTCTAAAGTGTAGGAAGAGCTGGTAAGAAGTGAGAGAGCACTTCCAACTGAAACCGATTCTGTCATGCTGGAGAGCAGAAGGCCGCGAGCTGGGAATACCTGCCACCACCTTTCCGCAGTGTCTTATTCAGCCGTGCCTCTGCCACATTAACTCCTCTTGCCTTCAAACTAAACTCTGCCTCTGCAAGAATAACACCACCTGTTACAGATGTAACTCTGCCCCCTGTGATAACTCTGTCTCTTTTAGATGCCCTGGCATGCCTGCCGCCTGCCTCCTAACATCCCCAGCCACCAGATGCCACCCTCCTGCTCCTATAAAGTAGGAAACTGGAGGATGGCTAGATTTTTCACCTGTATATGTGTTTGTATCAGTGTGTCTGTACATCTGCATGTATGTCTGTATGTGTATCAGTGTTTGTGTATATATGTGTGTATATATGTCCATATCTGTATGTGGTAGTACTTGTAGCTGTGTCTGTACATCTGCATGTGTGTATCAGTATGTCTGTGCATCAGCATGTTTTTTTTTGTTTTTGTTTTTTTTATTGTGCAGATTCAACAAAAATGTCCACATTGCCACAACAGCTTTTGTAGACACACATAGCAACAAGCATCAACATTGCAATGGCTTAGATAGGCCTAGCACATTTTATTTATTAAGAATATAGTCGTGTTGTCTATTAGTATGTCTGACATGTCCAAATCCTGAGGGGTCCGTGAGTGTGCCTTCTGTGTATGCGTATCTGGGCATGTGTAGTGCTTAGTAGATCTGCATGGAAACAAGCTATTAGGGTGTACTCTGATGCGGGGTGCACCACGAACTGGTACATGGCTCTCACCCGAGGTTTTCCCCCTGTCCCCATGTGTATGTCGGTAGCTGTCTGCTGATATCGGTTAAGGGGCAGGCACGGTTGGGAGTGCCTCTGGTCGTGAGTGTGAAGGCATTTCCCGATAAGGGGTGTAGTGATTTTCGCTGTGGGGCTGTCTCGGGTGTGTGGAGGTTAAGCTAGGGGTACCTGTACAGATTGTTTTTATCTAGTAAGATGCAACTTAGGGTAACCAAAAGTAAATGGGAGGAACTCGGAGGTTAACAGTATAAGAGTTCATATGGGAACAGAGCGGGATCATCATGGGCTGGAGGTCATTCCCTGGGGAGTGCGGTGTCAGCAGTCCGTGGGGTTGTGTAACAGGAACCCTCCCAGCTGTGTTGTTCCTCAAGTTTTCTGTCGTTGGTGCGGTGGTCGGGTGGGCGCCCCTGGGATGAAGTCAGCGACAGCGGCTGGATCCAGTCAGGCGAGGTCTGAGCTCTCTCTTCCAGGGGGCAACATTAGGCCTGCTGTGCGCAGGTGTGCGTCCAGTTCAGGGTAGTCTCGGGCTCGGTAAGCTCTATCTTGGTACGTGACGGTGAGCATGTTCGGTGTCCCCCATTTGTATTGGACGTTCTGCTTTTTGAGATGTTGTAGAAGTGGGTGTAGGGTTTTGCGCCACTCCAAGGTGCTTTTCGTCAGATCCTGGAAGAGGGATATCGTGGCACCTTCAAATGTCAGGGGGGTTTTCCCCCATGTAGCTGCTCGCAGTTGGGCCTTATCTTGCAGGGTTTGAAAGCGGAGTATCAGATCTGTATGTGCTGTGGTTGGTGCCGTTGCGGGCTTAGGTAGACTAAATATCCCGTCTAGGCGCACAGCTTTTGCCTGTTTGGGGGCTATTAGGTCGGCCAGCAGGCGCCTATTGAAGTGCGGCAGGTCTGTTTGACCTATAGAATCCGGGATGCCTCGAATCTTTGTTATAGCGCCGTCACTGGTCTTCCAGCGTGTTAATCCGTTCGTTTGAAACTTTTTGTTGTTTTTGCACATCATCCAGCGCTTGTTCCAGAGATGCTATCCTTGCATCCTGGGTGCAAGTTGAGGCTTCCAGTCTCATGACTCTGGTGGTGACCCCCTCCACTGCTTCTTTTATGCAGGCCATGTCGGCCGCTATGTTGGTCCTGAGTTCCGCCAGCATGCTCCTGAGTAAGGAGGCAGTGACTGGCTCCTCTGTAGGGGTATTGGAGGGCTTTGTTTTGGGCGGTGGAGCAGGTGCCATACCTTCTGCGGGATCTATGTATAAATCGTCCGAGTAGGAATAGCTGTCCTCTCCCGCTGCCATCTTGTCCCATGCGGACTTCTGCGAGCGCCGGAGAAGTTCCCCGATGTCGTGGGTGGCGGGGTCCCGCTCGGCTCTGGGTTTCTTATTTTTCCGACCCATGGTTATTCCCCGTGTCGGGCGTGGGTGGTTGTGCTCGGGTGGCTGTGTAAAATCTCCCTTTAGGCTGTATTTTGCCATTTCTGGCGGGGAGCTCCTGGTGAGTGCGACCGCTCTGCTCCGCTGTTGGCTCCGCCTCCCAGCATGTTTGTTTTTTAGGTTTTTTTATCAGCATTTTGTAAGTAGGTTTCTGTGTGTGTCTGTATCTGTGTTTTCATTGTTTGTATGTGTGTATCTGCATGTATGTCAGTATGTGTGTCTGTGCAACTGTATGTGTGTCTCTGCATTTGCATGTGTCAATGTTTGTATCTGTGTGTCCGAGTCTGTATGTGTTAGTCTTTGTATTTGTTTGTTTGTCAGAACTTGACCAATCCCAGGCGCCAGGTCCCCATGGCGACTAGGATTTTTGTCCTGGCTTCTGTGATTTTATGTCCTTTTCAGCCCAGCAAGGTGGCCAGATGATTGTGAGTGGAGGCAGGCTGACGGTTGGCAATCTGACAGAATGAGGCCTGCTCAGGGAGAGCGTGGGCTGGCTGAGGCAGGCGAGGGAGCTGTTAATCTCTCTGCTTCTTTGTGTGCCCTACAGTGATGCTGTGAGCCAGAATTAAGTCACAACGGCTTTAGGTAACAGAGCAGGGAGATGACAGCATCCCCACTGGACCTCAGGGAAAGCTGAATCACTCCAGCTCTCCCAAAGGTAGGCAGACTGGGTGGTAACGATAAAATGAAAAACAATTAAAAATGTCATAAAATATGTGATTGCTGCTGTGTCAGTTGTGTTTGTCAATGAGTGTGTCTGTGATTGTGTGTGTGTTTAGGTTACTGACCCCCTCCAATCAAATGGTAGAGGAGTTTTTACTCACGTTTTTCCCCAGGCCGTGCCAGTCTCACTGCAGTTGACCCCTGTAGTGGGCCTCCTAGCAACCCGACTGGCTGCCCCTGCTCAGCCCAGTCCTTCCCTAGAAGGGCGAAAAGTTAAAATACCGAAAGACCTATTTCCCACCCAGTAACCGGACGACACACAGTACTGGGGATACAACAGCAGCTTTATTGGCCACATGCGGCTCTATACTTTCACCATGCAAGGGGTAGAACACTCATGAAGACATTGTGCCATCCTATAGTCCTCCCCTTCCCAGGGGTCGCATAACGGATCCAGAACCCCAGTCGCTTTGTCCCCTGTTCCCGCCACCCATCCTCAGGGTTTTCTGCCTCTGGGGATAGAGGTCTTTATCCCATGAGCCTCTGTACCTGGGAGCCCAAGCGCGGGAAAGCTTCCCGCCTCCTGGACTCCCAGTCACAGCCCACCAATCTCAGGATCCCCCAGAACGATGCCCACCACGAGCAGCCTCTGTTTGCGGGGTCCCTGGGTGAAACCAAGCAAGGGAAGAGTCTCCTTTTGGGACACAAATGCTCCCATTGGCCACCGTCTGTCTATATGAACGGCGGACACCCAGGGGAGCACTCTTTAATTGCTTCCCTTGCGGTTTCACACATATTGCAAGTTGCCAGTTTTCTAATTGATTGGTTCAAGCATTCCAAGGGGCACTGAGGTGGGTCCCCATTCGCAAACCGAATGAGGTGTGAAGCACTCCACGAATGCTCCCCTGGACGACGTTCGTATAACGAACGGGCCGCCACCCAGGGGAGGCACGCTGCAAGGCTTCCCTTGCAGTTTGTGGTTTTGACCCCTCATTACAAGGTGTGAACGTTTTAACCAACATTCTAAATGAGTTGTCGGGGGGTGGTCCCCGTTTGGGAGGGGAATGCATTCACTTCGTGTAGGCCCTCCCGAACAGACAGACTAAACCCCTTCCTGTCACATCTGATCCATGCAGACCAGGTGGGATTCATCCCCGGGAGACAATTGTTTAAGAACACCTGGAGGAACATAGACCTGATATGGAAGCTAACAAACACAGCTACCCCGACTCTAATACTGTCTCTAGATGCTGAAAAAGCATTTGACAGAGTAAAATGGCCCTACATGTTCCAACTTCTAAAACACTGGAATTTCCTGAATACTTTCAAAACCACAGTACGAGCCATGTACACAAACGTCACAGCACAGCTCACAATAACTGGAACACACAACAAACCATTCACACTGAGCAATAGTGCGAAGCAGGATTGCCCCCTCTCGCCACTGCTGTTTGTGATGTCCCTGGAGCCCTTGTTGCAAGCCATTCATAATCACCTTTCCATCCACTGAGTCACGCAGACTATGTACTCCTCATGCTAACAAATCCCAGGGAATATATGCGAGCCCTGGTCCCACTCCTGTCCACTTAAGGAGACTTGCCAGGTTACAAAGTGAACATGGAGAAGTCCAGTGCCCTCCCCTTGGACCTCTCGACGTCAGACACGGCACACATCAGCAGAAGGTATAAAATACGGCACACAAGATTAAATATCTGGGGATAAATCTCACTGCTAACCCAGGGAAATTATATCAGCCCAATTACTCCCCTCTTATACGGGCATTGACAGGTGACCTGGAGAGGTGGACAGTCATTTCCTGGATGGACAGAATTCATTCAATAAAAATGAACATCCTTCCCCTCATACTTTTACTATTTCCGTCCCTACCCCTTACTAAAAAAGACCTAGCACCCCTACAAAGAGAATAGACAGGTACATACGGCAGAACAAGAGGCACCGTGTGGCTTGCAATATACTTTACTACCCCAAAACTGGCAGAGGTCTGGGACTCCCATACCTCCATTACTATTATGTGGCAGCCCAACTCACACAGGTAGCCCTGTGGCTCCCCGCCCTCCAGATCAGAGGAGATGGGTGGACTTGGAGTCCATGATGATGGACGCTGATATCCCACAAATATATATATATATATATAGATATAGATATAGATATATAGCTTATAAAAGAACATAGGGCACCACCTGCCCTTCTATCACCAACTCCATCCGCGTCTGGGACATCTTCCCATGAAAACATGACCTGATTTCCTTCCCATCACCCATGATTCCCCTACTTGAAACAGAGCCTCCCCCCCCCCCCCCCTCCCCCCCCGGGCTTAGAATATGCGGGACTGCAACGCAAGCACAATATGTATGTATGTATGTGTATGTATGTATGTATGTGTGTGTGACGAAGTGATCTCTTTTGACGAACTTAAAACTAGACACAAATTAACGTCCACAGATTTCTTCAGATGCATTTAAATGTGAGACTTCGCAAGCTTACCCACACATAAAGCAAGCGGCCCATCTTGTATGAGAAGCTGTGTGACACTGAGACATATCAGAAAGGTCTGATCAGCATATACTCTCACCTCTGCTCCACCACCACGGACTGGGGGGAGTTGACCTATACAAGCAGATGGGAGGCGGAACTAGCAGAGGTACTGGAGGGCATTGACTGGCAGGACATATGGGAGGCCAATAGTAAAACATTGATTTGCGTGACAATACAGGAACAGGCCTTTAAAACAATGTTCAGATGGTACACGACATTGGTGAAACTGTATCACATGCGCAAAACTCCAACAGACCAATGCCGGAGACTGTGTGGGGACAGAGAAATGTACCACATGTGGTGGAGTTGCCCCCTAGTGGCCACATTTTGGAAGCCGGTGGAGAGGCTAGCCTCCCAGATCTTGAAAAAATATGTTAGTCTTGACCAATGGGTGTCCCTGCTATCTAGACTAATAGATGGCTGGGCGGGACCAGAGATGGCTCTATTACGCAACATTACATCAGCGGCCCATACAGCCTTAATGCAGAGCTGGCTGCAACCCACAACCCCAACCATGGCCACGGTACTCATTAAACGTAAGGATAACTATCTCATGGACAAACTAACCGCTCATGTCAGGGGGACACTAAAGAAGTTTACTCGAATCTGGGATCCGTGGGAGGCTTACTCAGGGATGCTGGGAGGGACTTAGGTGTCAGGGTACCTGTTCTTTCTGCTCTGGCAGGAATCCAGCCTCTGGGGCATCTTCCTCATGATGGGGATAATTCTTTCATTCCCTCCGCTCATCTCGGCCGTTCTGACGCTGGCTGCGGTAGCTCCGCCCCTTTTATGACGCGTGCATGTGTGCCGACATCATGACGTTGATGACTTCATGGGCCGCCGAAACCTTTGACTTAGAACGTTTTGGGGCGTGGTCATCATTTAAAGAGCCAACATATAAAAAGTACTCATTGTCCTGTCGTGGTTCTAGCTTGTCTGTTCCTATAGTGCTTACTCTGGTTTGGTTTCTTGGTATTTGACTTGGCTCTGATTTTGACTATCCTGTTTTCTCCTTCCCTTTGACTCGGCTTGTTATTCGCTTACCTGTCTTCTGGCTCCCTCGGCTTGTCCCTGACCATTCTTTGTTCTTTCACACGTTAGTCCGGCCATTCTAAGGCCCGATATACGTTTTTCTATATCTTTGCATTCTGCGTATTGGAACCCTGTCTCGATCCTGACTTTAGGGAACCCATCGCTTCACCTAGATGCTGTCTCGGGCGCCGAAGGTTACCGCATGGCTGCCCTTCCGCTCCGCTGACCTGCTCGCTACCTACTCCGATTACGACCCGAACCTCTCCTTCATCTTGTAACTTTCTCTGTACTTACTCTCTTACTTCCTACTATTCTCCTGTCACTTCTCCTCACTCCTCTTCCCATTCTCCATGGGACTAAAGCTACTCATCGTACACTCAACTTGCATTGAAACACATGTACAAGAAACAACAAAAGGACAAACCCTTATAAGGCGAGTACATAAACTTCGAATCACATACAATCTTAGCACAACTATAGCCGTGACCAACATACCCGTTGCCACCTAATTTGCGACTTCCAAAGCCTTATGGACGACTGTTATGTTAATGCAATGTTACTTGGATTCACAGCTCAAAAGATATTGCAATGTTATGTGTGCGACTATTGTCACATAAGTGATTGTGAACTATATTATTGTATTTGCTAACCTCGCTAAAACTATCAAAAATAAAGAATTACAAAAGAAAAAGACTGAATAAGTATGCTTTGTTTGGGGGGAAAAACAAGGTTGCCAGGGGAAAGCCAATTCTCTCTAAAAAAATTTTTAACAAAATTAAAAAAACCCAGAGAGCAGGGCTTAGGCTTGCAAAGTTGCATTTGAATAACCACCAGACATCTTGAACAATGTCCTTTGGACAGTCGAGACCAAACTAGAGATGTTTGGCCATAAAGTACAGCTCCATGTTTGACGAAAACCAAACACAGCATATCCGCACCAACTCCTCCTACCAAGTGTCAATCACGGTGGAGAGGTGATGATTTAAGCTTGTTTTGCAGCCTCAGGACCTGGGAACCTTTCAGTCGTTGAGTCGACCATGAACTTCTCTGTATACCAAAGTATTCTAGAGTCAAATGTAAGGCCATCTATCTGAAAGCTAAAGCTTTGCTGATATTGAGTCATGCAACCGGATTATGATCCCAAGCACACCAGCAAATCTACTACAGAATTACTGAAAAAGATTATCAAGGTGTTGCAATGGCCCAGTCAGTCCACATATCAATCCGATCAAAATGCTGTGGCGGGACCTAAAGAGAGGTGTAAATAAACGAATGCCAGCAAACCTCAATGAACTGAAGCAACGTTCTAAAGAAGAGTGGGCCAAAATTCCTCCAGAATGATGTGAGAGACTGATAGGAATACAGAAAACCATTACTTCAAGTTATTGCTGCTAAAGGTGGTTCTACGAGCTATTGAAACATAGGGTGTGCTTGTTTTTTTACATATGGCTTTATTTTTTACAGTGTAATATGTCATGTGGTGTTCATCTGAGGTTGTATTTACCTAATTTTAAGACCTGCTAAGGAACAGATGATTATGTCCTGATATGTAAAACCATAGAATTCAAAGAGGGTATACTTTCTTTTTTCATGAATGTATTTTCTCCAAACCCTCTTATCCCAAAGGTATTAAACAATATATGGTAAGAAAGGAAGACGGTGATCCTGATCACTCCTCTTATGCCCAGAAGATCATGGTACCCACAGCTCCAAAGAATGATTTTAAAAAGACCACAGATTCTTCCCACAAACTTGGATCTGCTTAATAAAGGCCCAATTCTGCATCCAGATCCCCAGAGCCTCAAGCTGGTGGCATGGCTCTTAAGCTGATAAAACTAGCAAGTCAGGGTATCATAGAATCAGTCACTGACACCCTTATGCAAGCTAGGAAAACAATTACATCCATGACATACCATAAGATCTGGGATGTCTATCGAACACTTGAAACTGGGCGATCCTTTGAAAATCCAAATCGTTCTGACATTATGGTATTCCTTCTAGCATCTTTACAAAAAGGCTTGAGTATGAATTCCCCGAAGGTTCACATTTTAGAGTAGCCTTTTATTGGGGCCAGCCTAAGGCACACTTTTGCAATAATCATGCTGTCTAATAAGCCTCTTGATATGCCACACCTGTGAGGTGGATGGATTATCTCGGCAAAGGAGAAGTGCTCACTAATACAGATATAGACAGATATGTGAACAATATTTGAGAAAAATAGGCCTTTTGTGTACATGGAAAAAAGTCTCAGATCTTTGATTTCAGCTCATGACAAATGACAAATGGGGGCAAAAAGAAAAGTGTTGCGTTTTATAATTTTGTTCAGTGTATGAAAAGATCCTATGGTCAGGTGATTCTTTTAGGCAGTTATAAAAACCCAAACTCCACAAAAGACCACTCCTCCTCGGGACTTGTCATGGATTTACTCAATCTCCTTTTAAATATTTGGAGCATTGCTCAATGTTCTTCTCACATTAAAGACTGCTTCTCATTGCCATCACTTTGGCCAGACAGGTTTCTGAATTACAGGCATTGTCATGTGAACTTTCCCATGATAAAGTGATTCTGAGTTTGAACTTTCTCACGAAGGTAGTGTCTTTTTATATTCAGCAGGAAATACTTCCATAACTTTTTTTCAGGACCCAATAAATTAGGCTGAAGAGAGATTACATACCATGGATGACCTTCAGGTCCTTCTACATTATTTGAATAGGAACAGAGAGTGATAAAATCTACTAAACTCTTTATCATCCCAGGGGGCTCCAAACAGGGAAACAGTTTTTGTTGCTACAATACACAGTTGGCCTTCACAGGCAATTGCTAAGTCCCTCTCTTCTCAGGGACTCGAAGTTCTGGCTTTCATCAAGCTTCATTCTATATGTGCTAAGGCCACATTCTGGGCAGCATGAGTGAATCAGAGAGAGAATATGGCATATACTGCGCCCAAAATCATACGTACATACACCTGCAGAAGGGGGGGCTGTTAAATACCTCAAAATAATAAAACAGAAAAACAATAATAGTGCAATACAGTTGGATAAAGTGTGAAATATTAGCTAGATAACTGTAGGAAAACCAATCACGTTGGATAGAGCTATATAAGAGCTCTGCTGTACTGCGTGTGGACGGTATGTTCCCCGTCTAAGGATATAGGATGATAGAGATGGTACTGATCCTCCAAATGCGAGTGCAGATATTGATGATAAATATAAAAGTAGAGGGAAAACTCTGATAGTATAGTAAGTACTATAAACTGGAATGTTTAAAAAAAAAAAAAAAAAAAAAAGTAATGTACTCACAATTTATAGCACAAGACTTGCTCTAGTTTTCACAGCATGGATGGTACTATCCCCACCTAAGGATATGGTGGCACCAGGTAGCAAACAGGATACAAAGTAGAACACTTTTAAAAGGTGCCAGTGCTTATTTAGGGGGCGGGCCTGACAGCAGATCTAGCCGGATGTGCATGCAGAGAGCTCTGACACAAACAAGATTAAAATTGGCTATTACTGGCCAAAACCTTGAATTTAGCAGTCCTGCTCAACGATAAATCATTGCTAGACCGCGTGGAGGCTCGTGGACATCTGTTTTGTGAACTTTTTTCGAGAAATACCACGCTCCACCAATGCGGCCTAGCAAGGACAGCGGCCTCATGATTGGGAGAAGCGGCTGATCCCCCGCCCTGGGGACCGCTACAAGCAGCAGCTCACCTGGCGTCCCGCTTCCCCCCCCCTGGACCGGTGGGGGTCATCTCAGTCCCCACTGGGGAATCCCACAAACTCAACCCAAGGGACTGATCTGGAGTGGGGACCACGGTTCTGGCCCAAAATGGCCGCCGAGCAGCAATCTCTGCAGTTTCAAGCAAGCCCTGAGATCCAGACCTGGAGAGAGCACTTTGAAGCCCGCTTTGATCGAATCTGCCAGGAATTCTGGAAGCGCATGGAGCATAAAGCCACCCATCCTGACCTACCTGCTATGAAGGGGAAGGAGGCTGAAGCGGCAATTCACTGATCCAGTGCCCACACGGAGTTGCGCCAGACTATCCCGGCACCGAACCGTAAAGCAGCATGCCAACACCAACCACTCACCTTACAACCTTGCCGCAGCTTCTATGCACGACGCTCAGATGGGAGCCGACTACATACTCGCGGACCCCTCCGCTGGAGAACACACACATGGCAACACAGATTCGGAGCACAGAGAAGGCCCAGAGACCAAGACCCAGCAACTGGACTAGATGGCCTTTAAGCCGGCGCTGAAGAAGGGCACACAAGCACTTGGGACTGGTGTGGCGCTCACCTGCAGAGAGGTGGTCTTATGATCCCCAGGGGTGTCAGTCTGCCATCAATAGGCTTTGGTTAAGCAGGTAGAGGCACTTAATCCCCACTTGCCGCATAGAGACGAGCAATAACCTCAAATGGCTCACCCTTGCACTGCGTGATCTCCGGGGGAGATATTACCCTAGGGTTATGTTTTTTACACTTTCCCCCCTTAGCAGTCACACCAGTAATACAACCAGCTCAAGAATACAACCAGTTGCAGTGGAAATTGTGCTTTAATCTTTATTTCCCCTTCTCATTTTAACTCTAATAAGTACAAATGCCAGTCTATCTAATTTAGCAAGTCACACACTGCTCAGAACTAGCTATTACCATGTCTAGCAATTACATTTGTATGTTTGTTTTTTGTTTTTGTTTTTTTACTTTCGTGGAATTGTGCTTTAAATCTTTATTTCCTTATTTTAATTCCAATAGATACATATGCCGGTCAAGCTAATCTAGCATCACCTATTGCTCATATCCAGCTATTGCCATGCCTAGCAACTACTTTAGTGTGTAAATATGCTATATCCCAATACTGCGACCATGAGTACCCAGTGGCCCTCAAACTTTTGAGTTACTCATAGTTTAGCATGTCACGTAACTATCTCCTCGTTGACAAAGTTAATGTCAGCCTACACTACTTTCGATCACGCTTAATGCCTGACCATTCTCTGACATAACCTGTTAGTTACATAAAAATGTGCAATTCTCTTATATGCCACAATATAATGCAATGTGAAATGCCTTTACTTGTTGCCGTGGCAAAATATGCATGTCTGTCAAACTTTTGCACACTAAAAATAAAGAATTGACAAAGAAGTTATTACACATTAAAAAAAAAAAAGTTCCTAGTTTTAATTCTCAAGTCTTGAATATAAATTTTTAAATCTAAAATATGAATATAGTGGTGCTATATGTGGAGGTTAAAACAATACCCCAATCAATCTTATTTAAATAGGATAAAAAATTATCTAATTCCGTAATCGGGCCTTTCCATATAAAAAAATATGTAGTCTATATAGCGGTGATAGGACACCAACCTCGACACCCATAGATGTTCTGAGTATACAAACTTCTCTTCCCAGTATGCCATAAACAAGTTTGTATAACTGGGTGCGGATTTGGTGCCCATCACTGTACCACGAATCTGTAGGTAAAAGGACCCTTGGAACCAGAAATAGTTAATAAACAAAATAAGAAAAATGCCTTCTAAAATGTATTCTGTTACTCCTTAAAATTTGATTTCACCAAAAAGTGCCTCACTGGCTTTAGACCTATTTCGTGGGGGATGATGCTATATAGGGACGTCATATCATTCATTACTAGTTGATAGTCTTCTTTCCATATGGAGTTTTCTAGATGTTGTAGGACCTGCATAATGTCTTTGAGATAGGCCGGATTTTTTTACTACCACTGGTTGGAGTAGGGTGTACTCTGACACTCTTGAAGAAATGGAGTCAATCCCTGATATAATTGGGTGGCCTTGTGGATGTTGTACATTCTTGTGTATCTTTGGTAGATAGTAAAAAAAAAAAAAAAAAATATATAGCATATGGAGTAGACGGATATTTCCCTTCTCCTTCAGTTAGAATCCCCTTGTCAACCTCTTTATGTATATATTTGTCATTTTTTTTCTTTTATCTCATTTGTAGGATTTATAATTAGTTTTGGTATGTACTGTCATCTCAGCTTCCTCTGTGTATTGGTCTTTTGAGAGCATCCCTGTATTGGACAGATGGCACGGGATGGAACACATGGTGCGTTCCAAAGAACGGAAGACCGCACCCGGAAGTGAAGCACCAGAGAGCTTGAAAGTTTAATACCGACTGAGGAAGCCCTGGTTTTATAGCGAAATTCATTTCGGAACACTAAGTGCATATGCCAGAGACTTATATTTGCTCTAGTGGATATTTTTATCCATTTTAACACGTATTTTACTTTTTGTGTTATAATTCTTTATTTTTGGCATTCTCGCTATGCCCCAACAGCATAGACAAGGCGAGTAATAACATAGAGCATAACAATTTAGGCATACATGAATAAATGCACACTTTTTTTTTTTTTAGAAATCAAGAGTAGTGCAAGCTAAAGACATGAGTGTAATATAATAATCAAGATAGGCTCTGGATTGGATACATGAACGTTTCGAAAAGATTACGTTGCACGATGAAAGAAAAACAAAAGAAGAAACAGGGCAAGACTTAAAGTAAGGCCCACAGCAGTGACCAACAGTCATTCGCTTTCTACCCAGACCTGTAGTGAGTAAACAAGATGAATGGCGTATTAAGTGTGGCTTGGCATGCTGAGACTGGATACTAGAAAATACTCAAACATAAGCATCCCTGCAGGTCATTGTAAAGTGTACAGACTATAGTGGCACATTGCTAGAGTTGGTAGTTCCAAGGAAGTATGAGGAGGCAAATATACACTGGTCTAAAGACAGAGGGGAAATCCCATACGGTGGTTAACTGGCAGTGCTGTGAGGGAGGAGAAACAACAGGACATTACACTAACGCAGCCAGAATGCCCTCGCAAATAGCCATCTTAACCTATGGCCGTGGCTATCAGACTAAGTCCAGACCGGTTTGTAGGGAAGCAGGTGTTATCGAGCTTGTCTCTTCGGCTCCTTGCGTTGGCTTGAGCTGGCCTATCATGTATGGGGCAGGCGAGATAGTCTGTATCTCTGTGTAATTCATATCCCGCTGCTGCCTGTCTCTTCCATCTTCTATCCGCCCTGCATAAGGGTGAGGTCTTAGTGTTTCTGGGAGGCCCCGGTTATCTTGAGGGCTTGGGCTGCGTGCAACCTTGAGGTGCTGTGGGTGTGTTGGTTTGGCAGAGGGTGTCCATGGGGAAGCTCGGCTATTAGGCTTTGCTCTTGAGTCTAACACATATTTTACTTTTATGGAATAAAGAACCCTTGTTTTGAAAAGGAACAGTTTGGATTATTTACCAGAAGCACCATTCAGAGGACCCGAGAGGGAGTTAAGGCAAGAAGGACAGGGGCATCCTATTAAGAGTCCATCGGCACTTTCCATGCAAGCCATATGTCTTTATTTGGCTCCAGACTTGTGAGTGTCTAGCATCCTAAATTTATTGTACATAGTACCTATTCATAACATACTGCACTAGTCTTTGTACCTCTTGTTATTTTACAGATATATTAAATGCACCACCTATTGTATGTATAAGTTGTGTCTATTTTGGACTAGTTTTAGGGGATCCCACTCAGGTCAATTCTCTTTTTGAATCAACACATTATAAAAATACATTTGTAATCATATCTAGCTGAAGCCCTCAATGTATGTGATTTGGCATGACAGCCAGCAAGCTGAACGACATGTCTCCCTGCAGATTCATTATTCTTCATGTGATCTACCTTGGGAAACTTACCTTGGTGACTTATTCCCTAAACCTGTTGAACTCAACGTCAAACTCCGACCTGGATTTATGCACATCTCTGCCTAAACACATCAACGTCAAAGGCTCATGTGCACCCAACAGGAGGAAAAAGGCTGTATACAGCTGTGCGTTGTTCTACTTAGATGCAAACTGGGCATGGGTCCCAAACAGCTATGTATACGTTGGCATTCAATTGCCAGTTGAGGATTTTTCATGAAACTTGGGTTGGAGTCGGAGACTACAAAGTGAACATGCTGTTTCTGCATCTCTGCATATGATACATGGGACATAGAGGTGCTCACTGTAAACACATGTTAAAGATACCCAGGTCCAGACTCAATAAAGAGACAGCATTCTCAAGCATCAAACATACATTATCCTCTAAGCTCCTTATGTCTTAATTGAAAGTTGCTAGACCTATCTTTTAAATATCTTGAGGACCATTTCTGACAGCTGACAGCAGACAGCAAACTTAGGTTATCTGGGTGGCTTTAAAGGTGTATACAGAACTGTAATTCTGCAATATCCAAGCAGCTGCAAAACGGAAGCCCCATTATATTCAAAACCTAGGAGAATTATGATAGGTGTGATAATGACCAGGGCAAGGAAGGTGCCACAAAGTTTGAAGTGAGAATTAGAAGACATCAATGACCTTTGGATTTAGCTGTAATTAAATCATTAGTCTCTTTGTTTAATTTAAAGTACATATACCCTCGCACAGCTGGAAGAAGAAATCTCATACAGAACAGGGAGTGAAAAAGAAATAAATCTGAGAAGGCTGCTCATGTGTTCAAGATGAATTAAGGGTTTAAAATGTTAAAAAAAAAAAAATAAGAAGAATTAAATGACACGAATGCCATTAGTGTTGCTCTATTTTGCCATAGATAATGTTTATGGAATGCATAAATTATATTTTAAAAAATGTAAATAAATCAATTGAGGTAAAACTTTGAACCCCACAACTGGAAAACAAAAAAAAAAATCTTTCACGAAACGCAGGTGAGTATTCGAAGTTTTGATCAGTTGCCACAGTTTGACCGCAAAGTTTATTATGCTGTAAAAAGTGTGGCACAAAAGTCAGATTTTAGGTATGCTGTTCTCGCGTGACAGCATAGTCCGAGAACATGTTTCACCAAAACGCCATGTTGACTTTTCCTGTCTACATACATTTTTTTTTTGTCCATTAAACATACACATGTTGTTTACATATGTTATGGCACAGTGGATTATGTTAGCACTTTATAAACAAGGTAATGTATGCACACACACACACACGCACTCTCTCTCTCTCTCTCTCATATGTACAAATATTGACCTTAATGTGCACACACCCTCATAGATGCATATACTGACCTTTGTACGTGTCCACAAATGTCAATACAGGTGATACTCTAAAAATTTGAATATTGTGCAAAAGTTCATTTATTTCAGTAATGCAACGTAAAAGGGGAAACTAATATATGAGAGAGACGCATTACATGCAAAGCAAGATAGTTCAAGCCGTGATTTGTCATAAGTGCGATGATTATGGCTTACAGCTCAAGAAAACCCCAAATCCACAATCTCAGTAAATTTAGAATATTACATGCAATCAATAAAACAAGGATCAAAAATGTATCCAGATACTCAAAATACATGCTGGAGATGTACGTCATCTCAGGCTGACTATGTTCATATCTGGTGGTCATGTCCATCAATTTCACAATTATGGAAGAAGGTAGTAAAATTCTGTAGAGAAGAAGTGGAGGTTGACTTGGACTTTACCTGTAAATCAATGATACTTAATCTCGGTTGGCCTAATCTCCCATTGTCTAAAAAAAAAAGCTAATTATACTTATACTAACGGACAGGGCTGCCATCAGAAATTTTAGGGCCCCTGACACAGCTCAAGATCTGGGCCCCCTGGGCCAGCCCCGAGTCCGCCCACAAGGATGAAGTGTGTGTGTGTAGTGGATGCAGTGTGTATAGTGGATGTAGAATGTGTATAGTGGATGCGGTATGTGTGTCATGGATACAGTGTGTATAGTGGATGTAGAATGTGTATAGTGGATGCGGTATGTGTGTCATGGATACAGTGTGTATAGTGGATGCGGTATGTGTGTCATGGATACAGTGTGTATAGTGGATGCAGTATGTGTGTCATGGATGCAGTGCGTATAGTGGATGCAGATTGTACGTTTTGTGTAATGTATGTAATGTTTGTATGCATGCATTAGATGCAGAGTGTGTGTAGTGAATGCAGAGTGTGTGTTTTTTAGTGGATGTAGTGTGTATAGTGAATGTAGTGTGTTTGTAGTGAGTGAAACGTGTGTATAGTGAATGTAGTGTGTGTGTGTAGTGCAAAGTGTGTTTAGTGAATGTAGTGTGTTTAGTGAATGTAGTGTTTGTAGTGAGTGCAGAGAGTGTATAGTGAATGTAGTGCAGAGTGTGTTTAGTGAATGTAGTGTGTGTGTAGTGAAAAATGTGTATAGTGAATGTAGTGTGTGTAGAGCAAAATGTGTATAGTGAATGTAGTGTGTGTCTGTAGCGCAAAGTGTGTTTAGTGAATGTAGTGTATGTGTGTAGTGCAGTGTTTAGTAAATGTATTGTTTGTAGTGAGTGCAGTGTGTTTAGTGAATGTAGTGTATGTGTAGTGCAGAGTGTGTTTAGTGAATGTAGTGCAGAGTGTGTTTAGTGAATGTAGTGTGTGTGTAGTGCAGAGTGTTTAGTAAATGTAGTGTTTGTAGTGAGTGCAGTGTGTTTAGTGAATGTAGTGTATGTGTAGTGCAGAGTGTGTTTAGTGAATGTAGTGCAGAGTGTGTGTGTGTAGTGCAGAGTGTTTAGTAAATGTAGTGTTTGTAGTGAGTGCAGAGTGTGTTTAGTGAATGTAGTGTGTGTGTAGTGCAGAGTGAGTTTAGTGAATGTAGTGCAGAGTGAGTTTAGTGAATGTAGTGTGTGTGTGTAGTGCAGAGTGTGTGCTTGTAAGGATTCAGTGTGTGTGTAAAATAAGGGGAGGGGAGTATTATTTTATTTATTTATTTGTATATATTTACATTTTATTCCCCCCTCCCTGGTTCTTACCGTGCCAGGGAGGGAGGGGGGAAATCGCATTTCCTGTTGATCCAGTGGCATGGTGGAGCGAGCCAGCCGCGGTACATTGAAGAGGGGGCCCAGCAGCACACATTGTCTTCCTTTCCAGCTCCTCTCTGACTAAATCTCACAAGACAGGCCTGCGTGCTGTGCGGAGCGTTGCCATAGTAACCCGTGGCAACGCTCTGGCAGCCGCAGGGTGCAGGAAAGTTAGACAGAGAGCAGCTGGAAAGGAGGACAGAGTGTGCTGCTGGGGCCCCTCTTCATCGTACAGGTAGCAGGGGGCCCTCTTGCACATATATATAGCGAAAATCGTAATATATATATGTGTGTGTGTGTGTGTATGTGTATATGTGTGTGTGTGTATATATATGTGCTTCTCTATGACAAGCATTCAGCGTCGACATGCAGAGCATGGAGATGTTGAATGTCAGTGCTGCACATTTTGCAACACTGACACAGGAAGCGCCTAGGTGTTCCTAGGCAGCAATGTAAACACTGCATTTTCTCTGAAAAGGCAGTCTTTGCAGCAAAAACCCTGCAGTGGTAGACTATACTCACCAGAACAACTACATTAAGCTGTATAATATAAATTAAGCTGTAGTTGTTCTGGTAACTATAGTGTCCCTTTATGTTTGTGCGTGCAAAGGGGTAGGGACTGCAGAGGGTGCCGAAAGGAAGGGGCTGTAAAGGGTGTGAGTGGAAGGGGCTGCAGAGGGTACAGGGGGGAATAGAGGCTGTAGTGGGTGCTGAGGAGGGACAGGATGTAGTGGGTGCAAAGGGTAATAGGAGCTGCAGTGGGAGCAGTTGTGTAGCCCACTAGCCACTACCAGAAGCGAAACCCTACCATTGCGCACAGTGCAGGGGGCAGGAGCTGCAGTGGGAGCAGGGGGGTAGGGGATGCAGTGGGAGCAGGGGGGTAGGGGATGCAGTGGGAGCAGGGGGGGTAGGGGATGCAGTGGGAGCATGGGGGGTAGGAGATGCAGGGGGTAGGGGGGATAGGGGATGCAGTGGGAGCATGGGGGTAGGGGTGATAGGGGATGCAGTGGGAGCAGGGGGTAGGGGGTGCAGTGGGAGCAGGGGAGTAGGGGGATGCAGTGGGAGCAAGGGGGTAGGGGATGCAGTGGGAGCAAGGGGTTGGGGATGCAGTGGGAGCAAGGGGGTAGGGGATGCAGTGGGAGCAAGGGGGGGTAGGGGATGCAGGGGGGTAGGGGATGCAGTGGGAGCATGGGGGATAGGAGATGCAGGGGTGTAGGGGGGATAGGGGATGCAGGGGGGTAGGGGATGAAGTGGGAGCATGGGGGTAGGAGATGCAGGGGGGTAGGGGGGATAGGAGATGCAGTGGGAGCAGGGGGGTAGGGGATGCAGTGGGAGCAGGGGGGTAGGGGATGCAGTGGGAGCAAGGGGGGGTAGGGGATGCAGGGGGGTATGGGATGCAGTGGGAGCATGGGGGGTAGGAGATGCAGGGGGTAGGGGGGATAGGGGATGCAGTGGGAGCATGGGGGTAGGGGTGATAGGGGATGCAGTGGGAGCAGGGGGTAGGGGGTGCAGTGGGAGCAGGGGAGTAGGGGGATGCAGTGGGAGCAAGGGGGTAGGGGATGCAGTGGGAGCAAGGGGTTGGGGATGCAGTGGGAGCAAGGGGGTAGGGGATGCAGTGGGAGCAAGGGGGGGTAGGGGATGCAGGGGGGTAGGGGATGCAGTGGGAGCATGGGGGATAGGAGATGCAGGGGTGTAGGGGGGATAGGGGATGCAGGGGGGTAGGGGATGAAGTGGGAGCAGGGGGGTAGGGGGGATAGGAGATGCAGTGGGAGCAGGGGGGTAGGGGATGCAGTGGGAGCAGGGGGGTAGGGGATGCAGTGGGAGCAAGGGGGGGTAGGGGATGCAGGGGGGTATGGGATGCAGTGGGAGCATGGGGGGTAGGAGATGTAGGGGGGATAGGGGATGCAGTGGGAGCAGGGGGGTAGGGGATGCAGTGGGAGCAAGGGGGTAGGGGATGCAGTGGGAGCAGGGGGTAGGGGATGCAGTGGGAGCAAGGGGGGTAGGGGATGCAGTGGGGTAGGGGATGCAGTGGGAGCATGGGGGGTAGGAGATGCAGGGGGTAGGGGGGATAGGGGATGCAGTGGGAGCATGGGGGTAGGGGTGATAGGGGATGCAGTGGGAGCAGGGGGTAGGGGGTGCAGTGGGAGCAGGGGAGTAGGGGGATGCAGTGGGAGCAAGGGGGTAGGGGATGCAGTGGGAGCAAGGGGTTGGGGATGCAGTGGGAGCAAGGGGGTAGGGGATGCAGTGGGAGCAAGGGGGGGTAGGGGATGCAGGGGGGTAGGGGATGCAGTGGGAGCATGGGGGGTAGGAGATGCAGGGGTGTAGGGGGATAGGGGATGCAGGGGGGTAGGGGATGAAGTGGGAGCATGGGGGTAGGAGATGCAGAGGGGTAGGGGGGATAGGGGATGCAGTGGGAGCAGGGGGTAGGGGATGCAGTGGGAGCAGGGGGGTAGGGGATGCAGTGGGAGCAAGGGGGGGTAGGGGATGCAGGGGGGTATGGGATGCAGTGGGAGCATGGGGGGTAGGAGATGCAGGGGGTAGGGGGGATAGGGGATGCAGTGGGAGCAGGGGGGTAGGGGATGCAGTGGGAGCAGGGGGGTAGGGGATGCAGTGGGAGCAAGGGGGGTAGGGGATGCAGTGGGAGCAAGGGGGGTAGGGGATGCAGTGGGAGCAAGGGGGGTAGGGGATGCAGTGAGAGCAGGGGGTAGGAGATGCAGTGAGAGCAGGGGGTAGGAGATGCAGGGGGTAGGGGGGATAGGGGATGCAGTGGGAGCAGGGGATGCAGTGGGAGCAGGGGGGTAGGGGATGCAGTGGGAGCAAGGGGGTAGGGGATGCAGTGGGAGCAAGGGAGGTAGGGGATGCAGTGGGAGCAAGGGAGGTAGGGGATGCAGTGGGAGCAAGGGGGTAGGGGATGCAGTGGGAGCAAGGGGGTAGGGGATGCAGTGGGAGCAAGGGGGGTAGGAGATGCAGTGGGTGCAGGGAGGTAGGGGGGATGGGGGGTAGGGGATGCAGTGGGAGCAGGGGGGTAGAGGATGCAGTGGGAGAAGGGGGGTAGGGGCTGCAGTGGGAGCAAGGAGGGGTAGGGGATGCAGTGGGGGTAGGGGGAGCAGGGTGGGGTAGGGGATGCAGTGGGAGCAAGGGGGGGTAGGGGATGCAGTGGGAGCAAGGGGGGGTAGGGGCTCCCAAAACCCTCCCAAACCTTACCTCTCTGGTGGTCCTCTTCTGAAGGAACCTCACAATGCTGACACGCTGCCTGTAAGTCTGCTCAGGGCAGCTCCGCACAGCTCACTCTGCACTGTGACTGGTGATGTCACTTCCTGCAGAACAAGCTGCACGGAGCTGCCCTGAGCAGTTACAGGCAGCTCAGTGAGGCTGTGTTTGGAGACAGGCACACTGAGGGGCAGCCTAGTGGGGTCTTTGGGAGGCCCCTATAGCTGTCCTTCAGTGTGCCCTGCACGGAGGAGATGATTAGTAGCAGCAGGGGCCCGCGGACGGCTGTGCGGGCCCCTTGCTGAGTGCAGGCTGGCTGGGGAGATTGTTTAACTCCCCAGCTCAGCCATTACTTACTGCAGCAGTATGTGGGGCTCGGGGCCCCCCAGGACCGCCGGGCCCATGACAACTGTTATGGTTGTCATGCCCTGATGGCGGCCCTGCTAACGGAGACTAAAGCATCTCTTGCAAGATTCTGGAAGCTCCCAGATATTGCACACTGGGAAATGATAAAATCTCAAGTTCAGAGTCATTGTAGAAGAGAGAGAGGGATTTTAAGGCAGGAAAACATTTTCAGTCCACGAATAGAACAATGGGAAAATTGGGTCTCCAAGTTGGAGAACACTAAGGTTTAAACCCCCCTTAGGGATTAGACATTCACAAGGTTTTCTTAAAGGCTAAATTTTCTGATCTGGTTAAGTGTTAGCGGAGAGGTTAGAAGACAGGAGGGGGTAAAGAAGTATGCTTCATATAACTTAATGTCTTCTATTTTCATATTGATATAACTTATTTGATCCCCACTATAGCAAATAGATATATACCAAATAAAACATATTGCAATTCTAAACTCAATCAATGGTAAATGGTCTCTCGATGTGCTCCTCTATTTGTGTTGTTTCTCTATTTTTTCACACAGGATTCATATACAAACTATATGTAAATCTTCAGGGCCGGACTGGGAATGAAAAGCAACCCTGGAAAAAAATTCCATACCAGCCCCGTAATGCATCGCGCCAGCATAGTGCGCAGATATGGAAGCGGGAAAAAAACTGAAAACTATCACTCAAACATGAAAGAAATCGTTTGTGCATGGAGGGGTGCTGTGTGCGTGAAGGGGTGCTGTGTGCGTGAAGGGGTGCTTTTTATGTGTGGAGGGGTTCTGCGTGCATGAAGGAGTTCTGTGTGCGTGAAGGTGTTCTGTGTGTGTGGGGGGGTTCTGTGTGTGTGGGGGGGTGCTGTTGGTGGGGGGGAGGAGTGTAGTGTGTGTATGGGGGGGGTTATAGCATTGATATATTTATATCAAAAAAAACTTTTTTTAATCCCCTCCCCCTTTACCTTTGGTCAGGGCCCAGGGGAGAGGGGGAACTTTTCAATCCCTGGTGGTCCAGTGGTGGCACGTGCTGTTCAGCCTGCAGCTCCTCTGGCTGCAGGCTGTTTTCGCTCTTCTCCCGCGAGAACAGCAGGCAGGTCGGAGCGTTGCCATGGTAACGCACGGCAACGCTCCAACATGCCTGCTCGCGGGAGGAGCGTTCTCACTTGCAGGTTCCTGTCAGACCGGGTAGGGGAACAGAAGCTCCCCTACCCAGTGGCGTACACGTGACCTATGGGGCCCCGGTGCGAAAATTGATCCCTGACCCCCCACCCCCGCACGCTTACTCTGCGCAGGCCGGGGCCGCAACACATGGCGGCGGGCACCTGGTCGCAGGGGTTGCAGGGTTGCGACCCCTGCGACCGCGGTATGTACACCAGTGCATGCAGATGCACACACACTTAACCCCTTAAGGACCAAACTTCTGTAATAAAAGGGAATCATGACATGTCCTTAAGGGGTTAAAGGACCACTACAGACACCCAGATCACATCAGCTCAATGAAGTGGTATGGGTGTCAGGTCCCTCTAGTTTTAACCCTGCAGCTAAAAGCATAGCAGTTTCAGGGAAACTGCTATGTTTCACTGAGGGTTAATCCAGCCTCTAGCGGCTGTCTCACTGACAGCCGCTAGAGGAGCTTCCGCGATTCTAAGACACTGAACGTCCATAGGAAAGCATTGAGTAATGCTTTCCTATGGGCGGCTTTAATGCGCGCACGGCTCTTGCCGTGCATGCGCATTCGGAGCTGAGCGGCGGACGGATCCCCAGCGCCAAGGGAGTCCGGCGCTGGAGAAAGGTAAGTGCTGCAGACACACACACACTCTCACGAACAGACGCATACACACTAGCTAACAGACACACACATTTACTGACAGAGACACACTCAGCGACAGACATACATACACACTCACTTACAAAACATACACTCTCACTGACAAACACACACTCACTAACAGACGTCAAACAGACTCACTAACACAAACACACTCAGTAACAGACACACACAGTAACACACTCACTGACACTCACTAGCAGACACACACTCACTAACACTAACACTCATAGTAACACAGAAGATGACGTCATCTTCCGGCTCCGGTATCAGTGCGGTGCGCGAGGGAGCTGAAGAGGAAGCACTCAGGGGAGAGTGCTCCCTCGCGCACCGGCCAGCCTGCCTGCCCGCCGGGTGTAAGCAGGGCCAGCCTCGGGGGGGCCCCCCAGGAGAAGAGGCTGGCCCAGTGCCACTGCCCCTACCCGGTCTGCCTGCCCGGCCACGCTACATTCTGTGACCGGCAGGAGGGGAGCGCATCCCCTCCTGCCGGTCACCCTGTAATTGCGGCCCGGGCTGGTGCACACTAGGCGGCCGCGCACTGGCCACCTAGTGTGCCGGCCCACCGGGAAATTTACCGGTGTCCCGGTGGGCCAGTCCGGCCCTGTAAATCTTTTATGTGATATCTATACCTCCTGTGTTTGTATTATTTTGTTTGTTCTAGTTTCTTTTATACATGTTTTAACATTCTTTTGTCTATTGTGGGGACAAAAAACTTTTCTTAAGAAAACAATAAAGATTATATATTTAAAAAAAAACAACAAGGAGTGTACATAGAACAATATCGGACCTCTGAAAAGTATAAGCATGCATATGGACTCAGTACTTGGTTTGGGCCCCTTTTGCAGCAATTACTGCCTCAATGTGGCGTGGCATGGAAGCTATCAGCCTGTGGCACTGCTGAGGTGTTATGGAAGACCAGAATGCTTCAATAGCGGCCTTCAGCTCTTCTGCATTGTTCGGTCTCCTGTCTCTCATTCTCTTGGCAATGCCCCATAGATTCTCTATGGGGTTCAGGTTAGGCGAGTTTGCTGGCAGTGTGGGCAGGTACCAAGTCCTGCTGGAAAATGAAGTCAGCATCCCCATAAAGCTTCATCCCCATAAAAGCTCCAAAATCTCCTGGTAGACGGCTGCGTTGACCCTGGACTTAATGAAGCACAGTGGACCAACACCAGGAGATGACATGGCTCCCCAAATCAACACAGACTGTGGAAAATTCACACTGGACTTCAAGCATCTTGCAGTGTGTGCCTCTCCATTCTTCCTCCAGACTCTGGGTCCTTGGTTTCCAAATGAGATGCAAAAGTTGCTCTCATCGGAAAAGAGGACTTTGGACCACTGAGCAACAGACCAGGTCTGTTTTTCTTTAGCCCAGGTAAAACGCTTCTGACGTTGTTTGTTGTTCAGGAGCGGCTTGAGAAAAGGAATACGACATCTGAAGCCCATGTCCAGGATCCGTCTGTGTGTGGTGGCTCTTGATGCACTGACTCCAGCCTCAGTCCACTTCTTGTGAAAGTCCCCAACACTTTTGAATGGCCTTTTCCTGACAATCCTCTCCAGGCTGCGGTCATCCCTGCTGCTTGTGCACCTTTTTCTTCCACACTTTTCCCTTCCACATAACTTTCTATTAATGTGCTTTGATACAGCACTTAGGGAACATCCAACTTCCTCCGCAATTACCTTTTGAGGCTTTTCCTCCTTATGGAGGGTGTCAATGATGGTTTTCTGCACAACTGTCAGGTTAGCAGTCTTCCCCATGATTGTGATTCCTACTGAAACAGACTGAGATACCCTTTAAAGGCTCAGAAACCCTTTCAGGTGTTATGGCTTACTTAGCTGATTAGAGTGGAACACTGTGAGCCTAGAATATTGCACCTTTTCACAATATTCTAATTTACTGAGATTGTGGATTTGGGATTTTCATGAGCTGTAAGCCATAATCATCGCACTTATGACAAATCACGGCTTGAACTATCTTGCTTTGCATGTAATGCATCTATCTCTTATATTAGTTTCCCCTTTTACGTTGCACTACTGAAATAAATGAACTTTTGCACGATATTCTAATTTTTCGAGTATCACCTGTATATGGAGTGGAGTAGTTTAATAATGTACAGATGTATTGTGCCAGTTTGTGTGAATTTAAGACAGCAAATGCTTTCTATTTTTGTGAGTAGCACAAATTTGTGAATGCATGTGTCACTGTATATAGCTTTGTAACGTATGGCTCAATGTAAGGGTGTATTCAAAACTGATATAATGTACAGAGTATGGTGAGAACATTCAATAATACAAACCTAGAAAATAAACAAACCTTAGGGTGCTATCCAATACTGGTATTCCCCCAGATACCAAAGAAACCAATAGTTAAATAAAAAATGAATGCAAACCAAAAAACCTTAAGAAATCTCTATCTAGATTTATTAAATCAATAATCAGTATACATAGCTGTTACATAGTTACATAGCTGAAAAGAGACTTACGTCCATCAAGTTCAGCCTTCCTCACATATGTTTTTTGCTGTTGATCCAAAAGAAGGCAAAAAAACCCAGTTTGAAGCACTTCCAATTTTGCAACAAGCTAGGAAAAAAATTCCTTCTTGACCCCAGAATGGCAGTCAGATTTATCCTTGGATCAAGCAGTTATTACCCTACATTGAAAGATTATATCCTTGAATATTCTGTTTTTGCAAGTATGCATCTAGTAGCTGTTTGAACATCTGTATGGACTCTGATAAAACCACTTCTTCAGGCAGAGAATTCCACATCCTGATTGTTCTTACAGTAAAAAAACCTTTCCTTTGCCTTAGATGAAATCTTCTTTCTTCTAGTCTAAACGCATGACCTCGTGTCCTATGTAAAGTCCGGTTTGTGAATAGATTTCCACACAATGGTTTGTATTGGCCTCGAATATATTTGTATAATGTTATCATATCCCCTCTCAGGCGACGTTTTTCTAAACTAAATAGGTTTAAATTTGTTAACCTTTCTTCATAGCTGATATGTTCCATTCCTTTTATTAATTTTGTAGCCCGCCTGTGCACTTTTTCTAGTGCCATAATATCCTTCTTTAGAACAGGTGCCCAAAATTGCACAGCATATTCAATGTGTGGTCTTACCAGTGATTTATAAAGAGGCAAAATTATATTCTCGTCCCGAGAATGAATGCCCTTTTTCATGCATGACAATACCCTACTGGCCTTGGCCACTGCTGATTGACATTGCACATTGTTGCATAGTTTGTTGTCTATAACAATTCCCAAGTCCTTTTCGTGTGTTGTTATCCCTAATTCGCTTCCATTAAGGGTATACGTTGCTTGTGTATTCTTTACGCCGAAGTGCATAACTTTGCATTTTTCAACATTAAAGCGGCACTGTCATGCCGAACTTACCTTTCCTCAATCTCTTCCTCTTCTCACCCTCTCTCGGGATCTGTTATTCATTTCTTCCATTCTTCTTTAGTTTTCTTTAAAATCATAAGACAAAGTAGGGACTCTGTCTTATGGAGGATTCCTCCGCTTGACCAGCTCTGACCAGCGGAGGAGCAAAGTGTGCTTCATTTCCGCTGGTCAGAGCAATTTTCCCATGATCCCTAGCTTTCCTCCCAGTTCCCACAATGCTTCCTGTCAGTATTGCCGAAAGTCCTGTCACTTAGACAGAACGCCGGCAAAACTGCCGAATTGCATCCTAACAGAATGAGCACCGTTTCTCCATTGGTGTTAGGATGCAATTCGGTACTTTGTTCGGATCGGAATTTCATTCAAATGAATGAAACTCCGATCCTATTCATTGCTGTGGCTGCATCTTGCAGCCGCTTAGTAGATAACTCCCTAATTCCCACGGTATCAGGGAGCTATCTACTAAAAGGCTGAAAGACCTAAATTGGTCTTTCAGCCAAATTTACTAACACCAAGTAAAAATGACTTGGTATTAGTAAATAATATGCCCCTACTCGCTATACCGCGAGCAGGGGCATGTCTAGTAAGCAGTGAGCAGCCTGTGGATGGATTTCAAGCCATCCAATCACAGTGCTCTGTGTCATTTTACAAGCGTGGGAAAATTCCAAAGAACTTTCCCACGCTTGTAAAATGACAAAGAGCACTCTGATTGGCTTAAACCCACCAATCAGAGTGTTCTTAGGCTAATTGCAGGGCGGGGCAAGGCTTTATAAGCCTTGCCCCGCCCTGCGGAGCTCAGTCTGCGCGGAGCCCTCCATGGGTGAAGATGGATTATTTTTTTGTGCGCTCGGGTTTTTTCTTTTTCGTCGGGTTTTTTTTTTTGCGCTCGGGTTTTTTATTTTATTTTTAGTTCGACGGCTATGATGGTTTTTTATTTGGCCTTTTTTGGGGCTGAAAAATGAAGATTTTAGAAAAAATAAGACGTCGAATGGTAAGTTTAATTTTACTTTACAGGTTAGCAATTTTATTCCCCCCTCACTATTTTTTAGGGTGAGGGGGGTAGGTAGGGGCATTTTTTATTTGGGTGGGGGGTGGGTGACTAGGGGCTTGGGCACCCCTAGTCACCTTGATGGGGGGGGGGGGGAATTTACTTAGTGCCCCCACCCGCCGCCCAGGGGTGGGGGCGGGGGGAGGACAGTAGGTCCCCCCCCATTATCGTTATGGCCCCCACCCGCCGCCCAGGGGTGGGGGCCGGGGGGGGGGAGGACAGTAGATCCCCCCCCCTTATTACTATTATGGCCCCCACCCGCCGCCCAGGGGTGGGGGCCGGGGGGGAGGACAGTAGGTCCCCCCCCTTGTTACTGTTATGGCCCCCACCCGCCGCCCAGGGGTGGGGGCCGGGGGGGGGAGGACAGTAGGTTCCGTCCCCCCCCCTTATTACTATTATGGCCCCCACCCGCCGCCCAGGGGTGGGGGCCGGGGGGCAGTAGGTCCCCCCCCTATTACTATTATGGCCCCCACCCGCCGCCCAGGGGTGGGGGCCGGGGGGTGGAGGACAGTAGGTCCCCCCCCCCTTATTACTATTATGGCCCCCACCCGCCGCCCAGGGGTGGGGGCCGGGGGGTGGAGGACAGTAGGTCCCCCCCCCTTATTACTATTATGGCCCCCACCCGCCGCCCAGGGGTGGGGGCCTGAGGGGAGGACAGTAGGTCCCCCCCCCCCTTATTACTATTATGGCCCCCACCCGCCGCCCAGGGGTGGGGGCCTGAGGGGAGGACAGTAGGTCCCCTCTCATTCCCATTATGGCCCCCACCCGCCGTCCAGGGGTGGGGGCCGGCGGGGGAGGACAGTAGGTCCCCCGTCCCCCCCTTATTACCCTTTTTTTTTTTTTCTTTTTTACAGTGAGCAGCCACAGGCTGCTCACTGTTTAGTGGACATGCCCCTACTCGCGATATAGCGAGTAGGGGCATTGGGGAGATTTGAATCTCCCTTGTGCTATTATGGGGGTCATATTGACCCCCATAGAGTGAGGGGAGGACCTGGGGGGCTAATGAAGTGGTGGGGAGCACTGCTCCCTGCCGCTTCTGTCTTTACATAATGCAAGGAGGGAGCTGCACGCCGGTAGCTCCCTCCTTGTAATAAACCGAACAAACAAACGAACACTGATACACAGTGTTAGTTTGTTCGTCTGATTTTTTCTATTCATTCATTCGTCTGTCTGATGAATGAATGAATAGGTGAAATTCCCGTTCGCATGTCCAGATGTTTCACTGGGCATGTGCGGGAATCTCACAGTCTGTGTAGTGTGGGTAGATGACGTGTCCCACAGGGACTTCACCTACCCACACAAAGATGGCGGCGCCCTGAATATAGATCGGGGCAGAAAATAAAGAATAAAAAATAGGTAATGTGGGGGGCATAGGGGCATTTGGGGATGACTAGGGGGTCGATTGGATGTAGTTGAGGCGGGAGGGGGGTTAAAAAAAAAACGGAATTCGGCATGACAGTGCCGCTTTAAATTTCATCTGCCATTTGAGTGCCCAGTCCTCCAGTCTATCTAAATCCATCTGCAGCAAAGTAATATCTTGCTCACATTGTATTATTTTACAAAGTTTTGTGTCATCTGCAAACACTGAAACATGACTTTCAATGCTGTCTTCAAGATCATTTATAAACATGTTAAATAAAAGGGGTCCCAGAACAGACCCCTGAGGGACACCACTTGCCACCTCTGTCCAGCTTGAATATTTACCATTAACGACAACTCTTTGTACTCTGTTTTTAAGCCAATGTTCTACCCAAGAACAAGCATTTTCATCTAGACCGATTTCCTTGAGTTTGAACACGATTTCCTTGAGTTTACAACACTCAGTGACACAATAAAGGCTACAGATAATAAACAAAAGTATTTACCACAATTCACAAGCCTAATCGGGCAGAAACACGGCTCAAACAAACAAACAAACAAACCACCCAACGTGGTGTAAAAAGTGACTGTCTGATTGTAATTGTGTGTGTGTGTGTGTGTGTGTGTGACTGTCTGCCTGTAACTGGGAAGGGAGAATGAATATTTGTTTTTAAATCATTATTAATTTAATAAATCTCCTATAAAACCAGTACACCCCTATACACACTGACATACATGGATACAGATGTATGACGGGGGAGGATGAGAAGGGGGGGTGCTATGAAGACTTTTCTCACAGGGCACCTAATAGCCTAAGGCTGGCCCTGTCCAGACGCACCCTCCATCTTTCCAGCCTTGTGTCTAAAAGCTTTTTCTGGGAAGCTCCAGCCCAATTTGAGTAGAATGCTCTCCCCAGCCGCTTCAACCTCCTATAATCTCCGATCCAATACCAGCACTTTATTTAGTATACCGCATTATTAAAAGAAAGTAGCTCAATCCTCATTTTTATACAGAGTACCACAGTTCTGGAACAACCTCCTGGACTCAAATCGTCCGCCACACTAAAATCCTTTAAGAGATCCCTGCCAACATATCTCGGTACAGAATGCACCTGTAATCATGGTTAATTATATTTCTTATTTATCCCGTGTTAAATGTACATATATGTGTATTTTAATATTGTATTGTATTTTTAATATTATACAGTACCCTGTTGTAACAATGCAATGTTTGTGAACCCAAGACATACTTAAAAACGAGAGAAATCTCAATGTATCCTTCCTGGTAAAATATTTGATAAATAAATAAATAATGTTCTTACTTCCATATTGCTGGCAAAGCATAAGGGGAGATGAAGTTCACCACATCCAGAGTGTGGAAGGTTGCCTTCCCTTCCTGTTCTAAAGTTTCCTTATAACACAGTCCAATTACTAGACATGTGCAATTCGTTTAGTTCCGAATGTAAATTCGGCCGAATTTCCGGCAATTCGGACATTCGGATACTTCAGAATAGCTGAATTGCCGAAGTTACGAATTTCCGAAGTGTCAAAGCACAGAATTGCCGAAATATGAACAAAAAGAAAAGAAGCATTTGATTGGACCATTTCACCGGCTCAGGGCGCCTGATCTGGCTAGGTAAGTGAGTGGGGAGGGAAAAGTTTTATTTTGTTTTTTAGATTGGAGGTAGAGCAATGATTCCCCTTGCATATGTGCAGCCTGCAAGTAAGAAGCTTATTACATCTGTGTCCAGCAGGCCGTGCAACAGACATCATTTTTGCACAAAATTCTAATTAGGCAACCTGGAACATAGTGCGGGGCTGCCCAAGTCAAGTGTGCTGGGGGCATAACTAACCCCCGAAAGAAATGTGCAGATTTCTCTGTTAGTACAGCGTTTCAAGCAGAAACCAAATCACTGAATTGGTCATGATGCTTGGAGTAACTCTTTAAGTGAAGGAGTTGTGAGGTTTATTGTGAGTAAGGTATTGAGCCAGAAGGTCTGTCCAAGAATATGCAGCAGTACGAGGGGGTTTCAAAGTTTTTTTCAGCAAATGTCAGAATAACGATGCCAAGGTGTATAGCCAGGAATCGCTCAAGGAATTTAACAAACAGGTTACTTATGAGAAACATAACAAATAAACCGTGCTTTCCTAGGCGCTCAAATTTGTAATTTGGTGAAGAACCTGGTTCCGCTAAGCAGCTCGACACACGTGAAGGTACCTCCAACCTTAACACAATAACATGCAGAATAGTGGGGTAATGAAAGTAGAAAAGGTCACAACAAACAAGACCCAGTGGAGCGCTAATGTAATGTGTATAAACTCACCCTTTTAAAAAGGGATATGAAATTCAAGGGAATCTGGAGAGAGAATATAATGGAGACAATAGTGTAGTATGTATGGACTTGAGGTACATAAAGAGAGGAATCTATATGTAACACACTCACATGGTACAGAGCCTGAAAACGATAGGCTCAAATCACAAGCGCAGGGGTGTTTTAAAGCAAACACCAAGCCTCTTCAATGGTTTAGTAGCAATCCTCAAAGAAAGGGAGAGATAAGGGGACAATGGACCAAAGTCCTAGTGTGTTATCCTCAACCCAGAGTGGTATCAAAACAAGTATAAATGCTTGCTCACCTTTTTGAGAGCCAATTCAAACTGGGCTCTCAGTGTGATAGGTAGTGTGCCTTTAAGAGGGCACTGCTCTTCTTTGTAGCAGGAAAGTAGATGCAGGTCGTAGGCTCAAATATATAAAAGAAACTTTTTATTTTAAACACTTACATAAAATATAAATAAAAAGGTTCCCATAAAATTATGGTGTAAAAATGAGTCCTCTTCCGAGACGCGTTTCGCCTTATGCAAAGGCTTTTTCAATCGGTATCCTGCTAGTGTCTTCCTGCTGTTTAAATATCCAGAGAGTCCTTCCTATTGGTTCTTACCGACTTCCGGATGACCAAATATGGTAAGGGGTGTTCCGATCAGCTGTTCGTGAGTTCTCGTAATTCCGGAAGTGACGTATCGCCCTTGCCGCGACGTCACTTCCGTTTCAACCGTAGCCGCCATTTTGGTTAGTGGCAAGCTTCAGGCTCATTCACATAGCATTAGTGTTGTGGAATACAACGTAAAAGGAAAGGGAAAAAGGGATCAGTATAACATCTTGATTACATGGGTGTATTAATAAGGCAATAAGCCCAATAAGAGTATGTTTAGAAGGAGATAGACTTCATATTCAGCAACTGCCTATGTTCGGCTGTGTAAATAGATAGTCATTTTGATCTTATATCTAGGTTCTTAAATATATAAGAAAATTTACAATGATACTGCTTTAAAGGGATACGGCAATCTCTATTAGGCTGTGTAAATAAATTGTCTTTTCAATCTTTAGACTGTTGATTACATAGGTGAATTTTCGATAACAATGCTGTCTTAAAGGGATATACACCTAATTGATGTTTAGTAGAATAGAAACGTCAATTACAGACGTGTGTCACCCATATAAAGTATCCTATTCTGATAAATATATACATACATTACTCAAATGTATATATAAATCTTAAGTGGTGTTATTGTCTTAAAGAGATACAGTGTCAATTCAATTATTAAAAAAAGGAAAAAAAAAAAGGGAAAAATTGTGTTGATAAATAAAATTACAACTTATATATTTCGTCATAGTGAGGACCATATGAAGACTGAGATGAAGAGGAAGAAAAAAGGAAAAAATATTTTATTAAAAATGACAAAGTTCAAAATCAAGATTAAGACCTCTAGGGTGTAGAGTGTCCAGTTCGAATATCCACTTCATCTCAGCCTTCCCCATTTTCCTCACCAAGTCATCACCTCTCCAATCTCTGACTACCTTTTGGATGCCCTTAAATTGTATCCCTTTTGGATCGCTATTATGCATATTTTTAAAATGAAGTGGTACGCTGTGTTTCATAAATCCATTTTTCACATTTCTGACGTGTTCCTGTATTCTCACCTGCAGAGGGCGTATTGTCCGCCCAATGTATAGGAGGCCACATGGGCACGTCAGCATGTAAATTACCCTTTTGGTGTGGCAGGTGATAATGTCCTTTATTTTATAGTTCTTATTAGGATCATTCGGATTTGCAAATTCCTTAATTGTTCTTTTAGGGTTATTGGTGTGCCTACAGGCCCCACAGACACCGCAACCATAGAACCCTTTAGATTCATTAAAGGGGTTTAACACTTCTTTAGCTCTGGTCGAATTATTATTGGAAAGACTATTTCTTAAATTAGATACTCCCCTATAGATGATTTTGGGTTTCTCCGGTAGGAGAGTGTTTAATAGCTCATCATTTTTAAGGATAGGCCAATGTTTATGGATTACTTTTTTAACTTGTTTGCTCTGTATGTTAAAATCGCAAATGAAGGCCAATTCACTGTTTGCAGAGGTGGTAGGTTTCACTTTATATTTCAAAAGGGATTCTCTTTCTCTAAGACTTATCTCATCATAAGCACTGTCAAGTAACTGTCTATCATATCCCTTATCTATGAAGTCCGACTTCATTTGTGATTTTAACATACAGAGCAAACAAGTTAAAAAAGTAATCCATAAACATTGGCCTATCCTTAAAAATGATGAGCTATTAAACACTCTCCTACCGGAGAAACCCAAAATCATCTATAGGGGAGTATCTAATTTAAGAAATAGTCTTTCCAATAATAATTCGACCAGAGCTAAAGAAGTGTTAAACCCCTTTAATGAATCTAAAGGGTTCTATGGTTGCGGTGTCTGTGGGGCCTGTAGGCACACCAATAACCCTAAAAGAACAATTAAGGAATTTGCAAATCCGAATGATCCTAATAAGAACTATAAAATAAAGGACATTATCACCTGCCACACCAAAAGGGTAATTTACATGCTGACGTGCCCATGTGGCCTCCTATACATTGGGCGGACAATACGCCCTCTGCAGGTGAGAATACAGGAACACGTCAGAAATGTGAAAAATGGATTTATGAAACACAGCGTACCACTTCATTTTAAAAATATGCATAATAGCGATCCAAAAGGGATACAATTTAAGGGCATCCAAAAGGTAGTCACAGATTGGAGAGGTGATGACTTGGTGAGGAAAATGGGGAAGGCTGAGATGAAGTGGATATTCGAACTGGACACTCTACACCCTAGAGGTCTTAATCTTGATTTTGAACTTTGTCATTTTTTATAAAATATTTTTTCCTTTTTTCTTCCTCTTCATCTCAGTCTTCATATGGTCCTCACTATGACGAAATATATAAGTTGTAATTTTATTTATCAACACAATTTTTCCCTTTTTTTTTTTCCTTTTTTTAATAATTGAATTGACACTGTATCTCTTTAAGACAATAACACCACTTAAGATTTATATATACATTTGAGTAATGTATGTATATATTTATCAGAATAGGATACTTTATATGGGTGACACACGTCTGTAATTGACGTTTCTATTCTACTAAACATCAATTAGGTGTATATCCCTTTAAGACAGCATTGTTATCGAAAATTCACCTATGTAATCAACAGTCTAAAGATTGAAAAGACAATTTATTTACACAGCCTAATAGAGATTGCCGTATCCCTTTAAAGCAGTATCATTGTAAATTTTCTTATATATTTAAGAACCTAGATATAAGATCAAAATGACTATCTATTTACACAGCCGAACATAGGCAGTTGCTGAATATGAAGTCTATCTCCTTCTAAACATACTCTTATTGGGCTTATTGCCTTATTAATACACCCATGTAATCAAGATGTTATACTGATCCCTTTTTCCCTTTCCTTTTACGTTGTATTCCACAACACTAATGCTATGTGAATGAGCCTGAAGCTTGCCACTAACCAAAATGGCGGCTACGGTTGAAACGGAAGTGACGTCGCGGCAAGGGCGATACGTCACTTCCGGAATTCCGAGAACTCACGAACAGCTGATCGGAACACCCCTTACCATATTTGGTCATCCGGAAGTCGGTAAGAACCAATAGGAAGGACTCTCTGGATATTTAAACAGCAGGAAGACACTAGCAGGATACCGATTGAAAAAGCCTTTGCATAAGGCGAAACGCGTCTCGGAAGAGGACTCATTTTTACACCATAATTTTATGGGAACCTTTTTATTTATATTTTATGTAAGTGTTTAAAATAAAAAGTTTCTTTTATATATTTGAGCCTACGACCTGCATCTACTTTCCTGCTACAAAGAAGAGCAGTGCCCTCTTAAAGGCACACTACCTATCACACTGAGAGCCCAGTTTGAATTGGCTCTCAAAAAGGTGAGCAAGCATTTATACTTGTTTTGATACCACTCTGGGTTGAGGATAACACACTAGGACTTTGGTCCATTGTCCCCTTATCTCTCCCTTTCTTTGAGGATTGCTACTAAACCATTGAAGAGGCTTGGTGTTTGCTTTAAAACACCCCTGCGCTTGTGATTTGAGCCTATCGTTTTCAGGCTCTGTACCATGTGAGTGTGTTACATATAGATTCCTCTCTTTATGTACCTCAAGTCCATACATACTACACTATTGTCTCCATTATATTCTCTCTCCAGATTCCCTTGAATTTCATATCCCTTTTTAAAAGGGTGAGTTTATACATTACATTAGCGCTCCACTGGGTCTTGTTTGTTGTGACCTTTTCTACTTTCATTACCCCACTATTCTACTTATGAGAAACATTGATCATTTGGAGACCTGGGTTTACATACGCAACAGCAGTGGATGCTGGAGATGATTAACCCTTTATGGAGACATTCTGACCATTTGAGCCAGTATTCCACTCCAGAGTTTAGTGGAAGCATAGCGCTACAGGTGAGAAATCCGGGCCGGGATTATCTTACAGTCTGTGTTTAACTCACTTGCAGCTGATTATTAGAGTTAACAATTGTAACACCCATCAGCTGTGACCTTTAAAGGAGAATTTAATTTTGCAACGAAAAGAGAACTGGAATTTGAATTTATACTGTCTGTAAGTGAGCTGTAGCCTGAATCTTTATTTTGGTGGTAAGCGGCCCAGCTGCCCAACCTTAGTCTGAAAGCTTATTGTTTAGTACTTGCGCGGTGCAGCAACGATTTTATTTTTGTTTCAATTGATCAATGTCTGGACGATACTGTGGCCCAACACGCAGAATTAAGTAAAACACGTATAAAACACAAATATAGGTATTACCGGGCCTTAGAATGGCCGGATTTAATGTAAAAAGAAGAGTCAGTAACAAGCTCAGGAACACAGACAGATCCAAAAACTAATAGACAAAGCCAAGAGTTCAAGGATACGAGAACTAGCGATAGTCAAGAACAAGCCAATATACCAAAAGAATAACTATAAGAACGAGCTCTCAGATAACCATAAAATACTTTTGATTGATTGATTGGAATAGGCCCTTTGACCCCAGGAACGTGCGCGCATATCTATGATGTGCTGATGCACACATGTATGCATCAATCATGACTTGGTCAGAGGCAGAGTTATATAGTTTTGCGGAACTGCAGCAACTGGTGTCCTTATGGTTGATGGAGTGGCCAGACACTGCCTGGATAAAGGTAAGTCCCTCTCCCTCCTTTCCATGTGACCGCACCGATTGGGTGCAGTCACACGGCAGTGCTGAAAGGGCGCCGTTACAATCCCAGGACATTCTATTAAAGGGAAATACTTTTTGCATTGTATACCGTATTATATATATATATATATATATATATATGATCACAAATAGCATAAGCCTGCATTAATGCTAATATACCCCATGTTTATAACACATCACATTAAAGCCAAACAAATAGCAAACATGCCAAAATTACATGATGTCAGAATAAACACACCTAGTTCTTGAAGGTTGGAATTTGTCAAAAGACGTGGAAGACTCGGCGCATGTAGAAAAAAAAATCAACTCTAATTGGACCACATTACAAATCTGCCAAAGAGTGGGCCCCTTACTGTACTGCACGACGCCTCTCTTTTTCAATGCCAGCACTGGGAGTATGTGATGCTATATCACATCCTCCCTGCACACATTACAAAGGCCACTCAATCGTTCACATGGAGTTGTCATTTTGCTACAGCCACACTCCCACTAGATCTCCGGGAAGCTACCCTCCTGTAGCAGAAAATTAGCTAAATAGAAGGAAGGCTAAAATCAGTATGGGTGGTATATATTTTGTGTGTACACCAGAGAATAGAATACCAATGCTGAAGAGGTGTTAGGCTCATGTTGCTGGGATGCTTTTCAAGCACTGGAACCCAGTATTGAGGCCAATGCGGATTAAGGGAAAGGTGGACGGACAGCTAGAGCTAAATACAGGGCAATTAGAGTGGAAAACTTGCTTTAGTCTACAAGACACCTGAGACGGGGGCTGAGGTTGACCTCAAGCAGGATGCTGGCTCTGAATACACAGCCAGTTATGCTTTGGATTGGTTTAAAACCAGCACCTGAATATTTTAGAATGGTCAAATCCAACCCATATTTCAATTGGATTAATAATCTGTGGGAAAACTTGAAAATTGATGTTCACCAGTGGTCCTCATCGCAACCTGACTGATTGAAACGGGCAAAACATGCAGGATCCAGATGTGCAAAACTAGAAGAGACTTGCCCCACATGTCGCACAGCACAACCAACTGCAGCCAAAAGTGGCTTAACCAAGTATTGAGTTTTACTTTTGCAACTATCGAATGCTGTGTTAATTTTTTTCTTCTTCTTTTTTGCTTCTTAATTTGAAAAAAGAAAAAATGCTTATGCTCCATTAGCTTATTATATACTTTCATAAGACACCTCTATGACAGTAAGGTCCTGAGCTCTGGAGCATATAAATGGCATGCTCATCCCAAACACTCAATCTAAGGATATTCGGACGGCTATAATGAAATTGTGTAAACACCTACTGTCAAAGGCGCAGCAAGGTCATGAGGCGCCTAGGGGCAAGTCCTTAATTTGTCACCAAACCAGTTCCATGCCATGACAGACTGCATGCACTTTGCCAAGGAGTTTTTTTTTTATTAACAATAATAATAATTAAAAAAAAACATTTCTAGGAACCCATCAGTTTAAAAACGGCTCTGCTACTGCAAACTTATCTTGCTTCATTCATTTTCTCTTCCTCTCTCTGAATCTGTTCTTCTTTTCTTTCTTTAAGATCTTTGTCTCTTAACATACATACAGACATTATGCATTTTTTGCTCCACTTGTCAAAACACCCCCTTTTCCCCACAATAGTCACCTGCCCATTGTGTATATACTTTTGTGATGCAGGACGAACCAAAACCATCACAATTCACCTTTTACAGGTGAATACAGGGTTATTCACTAAGGTGAGAATTGTCAGAAATTCTAAATTAATTTTAAATTTAAAGTTTCAATATCCGAAGAAGACAAGAGAGACAGGGCTGGGTATTGTGTGTGCTGATTGTAATGTTGCGTATGTGAGGGTAGGCGGCCTGTGGTGTGTGTGTAGGTAGGTTGCTTGTAATATTTTGTCTGTCTGGATGCGTGTACGTGGGAATGCTCCCGATGGTATTGCGTATTTGTGGGGTTGTTGGTTTTTATGTTGGATGTTTGTAGGAACACTACATGTGCAGTTGCGTATGTGGAGGTAAGCTGTCTGTAGTGTTGCGTGTGTGGGCATGCTGCTTGTGTTATTGTGTGTTTGGCAAGATGCTGTTTGTGGTGTTGCATGTCCGTGGGGATGCTGCTTGTGGTATTGTGTGGAAGGAGGCTTTTGTATTCTTTCTCTGCATGCTTCTTGTGAGGTTGTGTGTGTACGGGGACATTGCTTGTGATGTTTTGCGTGTCTGTTTATGATGTAGTGTGTTTGGATGGGCAGGGGTTGTAGTCTGTGTGTGTATAGGAGGTTGTAGTGTTTTTGTGGAGGAGAATAAGGACTGGTGTGTGGGTGTTTGTGAACTAGCTGGGGCTGTAGTGTATGTGTATGTTTGTGTGGGTATTAGGGCTGTAGTGTGAGTGAGGGCATAATAAGAGCTGTAGTAATGGAGAAATGGGCTGTACATGGCACCAGGGGCAGTAGCTGCAGTGAATGTAAAGGCAAAATAGGGATTATAGCATAGGAAAAGGGAGCGTTGGTGTAGGGGATGAGCAGCATTCTATTGGGTGATCCACGCACTTGGTTGGCGCAACCAGACACAGAGGAAAATTGTTGTCACTGACAGGCTACGAGTTAATAGGAGCAGCAGCAAGAGGTAACTTTCTTCTGAAGAAAAAGATAAGTTATCTTTAAATTGTTTTTTTTTTTCTTTCCATTTATGGGGGGCCCGGGCATTGAGAGGGTTAAAAGGAACACACTAATTATTAAAACAGAAAGTCAGTTTTTAATGTTGCCGTTTTCCTTTAAGGTTAAAATCAGGCAGGGTTATTCACCAATGTGCGAGTTGCTGCAAAGTAAAACTTTATATCAAATTTTAGGCCAATAAAGTCGAACTTAAAGCAGCTTTCTAGGATAAACGGAATTCCACTTTTGCTATTTTGACCCAAAAGTTGACATTCTTGTTTATGTACACTTTGGCCAGAGCAAACTAAAATCCAAATGACGAAATTTAGGCTAAAAATCACTGGCTTGAACAAAAATTATCCAACTGTACATTAATGTTTTATTACGGCCTAAATATTACGTATTGAATTTCGATTCGCTAACGTACGATGTCTAGTGAATAATTCGGCTTAAATCATTTTTTTTTATATTTTGCCACAAATTACAAGTAATTACTGACTATTCATAATAGGTGTTTAAAGAGTTAACGCACACTTTGAGTCTGATTATTATATGTGTTCTTGTGCGGCTTTTTAACCCATTAAAGGCTGCTAGCAGGGGGTTTCTCAGCTCGGCCACTGAATGCCAAGTTTGAATGAAATTTCTCCGCCCCACCATTTTGTCCATGAGCTCAAACAGGGACAACATGGCTACATATATATATATATAATTAAAATAAAATTACATATATTTGTCTATAAAAGCAGCTCTCCCTGTTCCTGAGGGGAGGCTTGGCCTGGCACTCCAGACAGCCATTGACTTATTACTGGGAGCCCCAAACTTTAGGCTTTTTTTGTTTTTTTTTTTAGAACTGCAGCTCATGTACAGAATGGCTGTAAGTAGCCGGAGCGAATTCTGGGAGTCGTAGTCCTGACGCCGTGTCAGGGCAACGGCCGAGACCGTCAAAGAGACTACACGCCCCGGCATGCTCTGCGGGTCATTTTAAGCCCTCCTGAGGGAAGCCGACCCTAGTTGAGTTAGCCCCGTTGCCGTTCAGCTCGAGCTCCGCCATTAAAGCCGGCCAAGTGCTAGGACCGGGAGGCATTTTTAGAGCCGATACTCGGTGCTGACAGAGTAATCGGACACATCTCCTCAAACTATCCAAGGGAAGCTCGAGGAGGAGGAGGGCAGAGGCGAGCGGCAGGGGTGGCCGGGAAATGTAGTCCGCCGCGCGCCCGTCCCTCATTGCGCGCCGCGCAGCGTGCTGGGAGGCCGAACTACAGCTCCCGCGATCCTCCGCGCGCCGCCAGCCGCTGAGAGGACGGGGGGGAGACTGGGGCGTAGTGGTAGGAGCTGCTGAAGAAGAAGGCGATTAAGATGGCGGCCAGAGCCGCGCAGGGGCTATCTCCCAGCACCAGGCTGCTCTGAGGGCAGAGCGCTCGCCCACCGCACACACTGTCCGCCCGAGGTGGATGTCCAGTAGCCGCTGCCCTCCGTCTTGCCCCAGTTACCCCGCACTCCACGCCCGGCCCGCCTCGCCCCTCTCCGGCCCTCGCTGCCCTCCCCGGCCCGGCACAATGGGGGTGCAGGGCTTCCAGGAGTTCCTGGAGAAGCGATGCCCGGGGGCCGTGGTGCCCGTCGACCTGTTGAAGTTGGCCCGGACCGTAGCCCGCCAGCAGCACCGAGCGGGCCTGTCACCCGGGGGCTACCCTCCGGCCCCACCGCCGCCTCCCCCACAGCCCCCCTCCCCGGCGGCCCCCCCTCCCTGCCGGGTGCTGGTGGACGCGGACTCGGCCTTGCAGCGGCTGTACGGGGGCTACCAGACGGACTGGGTGTGCGGGGGCCAGTGGAACGCCATGTTGGGCTACCTGGCGGCGCTGTCACAGGCATGTCTGTACCAGGGCGGCCTGGAACTGGTGGCCATGTTCAACGGTACCCTGGCCAAGGAGAGGCTGCCGGAGTGGGCCCGGCGGGCTCAGGGGGAGAGGCAGACGGCCCAGCTCATTGTCAGCCACGTCGGGAACAAGGGCACCCCGCCCCCCAGGGCCTGGTTCCTGCCTCCGGCCTGCCTGGCTCACTGCATCCGCCTGGCAATGATCCGGTTCCGTGTGAAGGTAACCAGGACTGTGCAGTGTGGCCCCCCAAACCATCACCACTTCCCTCTCTAGGCAGTTGCCATGCAAAACCTTGTGTGCCAGGGCTGGTTTAAACCATGGGCACTCCAGCTATGGCTGGGTGGCAGAGAGCATCATGGGAAACGTAGTCTGCCACAGCTGGTGTGCCACAGGTTGGCCATCACTTCTGGGTAACTTTCTGATAAAGAATAGACACTATAGAACGTTGAAGTAAATCCGATTATCCCCCCTCTGCCACACCCCCTTTTGTGCACATGCAGACCCCAATGTGTGCTTCTGTTGTATGCATGCCTTGCATGATCCTCATTAGGACTCAGTGATAGATTTAAAAAAAAAAAAAAAAAAAAAAAGGGCACATGGGTCACTGCAGGCAAGTTATGAGGTTAAAGCGGAATTATCTTATTTTTTCTAATCCAGATACCCAACACATTGTAACAATAGTGCAATAGATAACCTAAATGAGCATTCATTCAGTCATGGGGTTTTTATCTGTTGTATCCCTTGTTTTCTGTCTTTAGCAAAGCAACATTGAAAAATTGCTCTCCTGCTATTAAATGCATCGCCATTGACCCTGTTTCTTTCTCTGAAGTGGTGGCTGTAAGGGGGTGGAGGGTTGTTAGGCAAATCATCCTTGGTGTAATAAGGGAATGAGTTAGGCAAATTATCCTTGGTTTGTTGACCAATTCTGCTAGTCAAATAATTCACTAGGTTTCTTATGGAAGCAAATCTGTTTCAAATCAATCAGTTTGGAGAATGCATTTAATATATACAGAAAACATAGTAAGAAGAGGTCTTGAAAATGACACTTTGTATAAAGCAGTGTTTTAGCAGTTCTTAAGCACCATTTTGTTTTATGGTCCGATCTATCTTGGCGATTTGGTGGTAGACCAGTGACTGGCAGGTGTGATTATTTTTTTAAAAAGATATTTTATAGAGGGGAAAATCAACACAGGCCCTTGCAGCTCTCATAATCCTTCATAATTACCACACTAGTCTGCTTCTTCATGCTATATCTCTTGATACCTTAGCAACAGAGAGGTGTGCATGCTTTATGTACCATAGTTGAGTTGTAGCGTAGGCGTACCAAACAGAACATGAAGATTTCAAACTGTTGGTAGTAAAATAGCACTCCTCATGGTGCCTGTGTAGTCCTTTGGAAGTGAACTGTGCACTGCTGATTATGTTTGAGGTTATTACTCATAGTTTAGTGGGCCTGCTCTTGTTCAAAAGGCAAACCTGTTGTGACCAACGTGCAGTGTGTATCCAGTTGCACTATTGCCCTAATTTACAAAATAACTGCATAGTAGTAGTACGTTTCTACAAGATGACTTCTACGTTGCAGCACACATCTTCCTTTAGGCCACAATAAACTAACTCCTCATGAATATTTTACAAGAAGCTTATTGTATTACTGTAATGCTTCTTCCGATACAAATCATGCTGAATCTTTAGTAAATTGTTCCCCCAATTGTGATTTTTACAACTTAAGTTTTAGTTTGCTTAATGCATTCTTTATAAAGGGGGTAAACATTTATGTGTGTGTGTGTGTGTATATATATATATATATGTGTGTGTGTATATATATATTCACACACACACTCTTGCACTCGAGGACTTCAATTATATATAGCCTGGTGCAATGTTTAACAGATAATCCACAGTACATAAAATGGCACTCTTGGGACTTCATCTCTTGTGAAAAAGCCCCATAGTCCCTAGAGTGCTGTTTTATGTGGCGTGTGTGTATATATATATTCTACACATAGTCCTGCACGATAATAAAAAAACTTGCCAACGTTTTTCTGTAGAAGTGGAAATAAAAAGCTGTGCCAGGAAAGCCTTATGCTACTGTATTAGTTCGACTAGTCTGCAGGCCATATTTTCATACTGAAAGGTAAAAGTTGTAAATCACACTTTATCAGCTCTTAAGAAAATTCTGACATTTTAGTAAGCCATATCCTGCCAGTTGGTTGATGTGGGGGCGGGGAGTGCCAAAGTAGTATGACATGTCATCCTTAAAGGGTGACTCTAAGCACCATAACCACTTCATTTATTTGAAGTGGTCATAGTACCTAGAGTCTGTGCAGCATTTCACTTTGAACATTGTACAAACATAGTGACTGTACATGTTTAGCAAGCCCAAACAAAGTTCTGGGTGGGCTATTGTCAATTATATGAAAAATCAGCGCCTGGTGCCAACATCAACAGAATGCTGGTGCGAGGCAGCCAATGGTGGCATGGCTGTCCCTATCTTCTCATCAGTCGGTCCTTCAGCTAGGAAGTGTGACATCAGGCAAGGAGGATTGGGCTGCAGGGAAAACTTGCACAGCGCTATGGAATGTAGGTGTTTAATGTTTAAAAACAAAAATAAAAAAAATTATTTGGGGGGAAGATCACGTCAAAAAGTATTACTCTAACTAAAACAAGTGTTTTAAGCTGGAATAACCTTTTAATGAAAATTTAACGCCTGGACAAACTTGTCTCTGGAAACAAAATGGCAAATTCTGAATTAAAAGTTTTTAGAGTATCAGAATGTTAAAATCTACACACACAATTATATTGCCTAAAGATTTTTTCTTTAGCACATCTACAAATCTCATCCTATGTGACTTCTGGGGTTGGGCAGGACAACAGCCACCACGGGCGCCAAGCTTTATAAATTACATGTGCAGAGGCAGGGGGACACTTTAGGGTTAGAATACAGTTTTGTGTTCCTTTTAAGCTTTGGTAAAGCATGTACATTTGTGTTATTTTAATTCTGGAGTCAAAGATATCAGGGATTTTGGCCAGAGAGTACACAGATCCAAGATGCTAAAGTGTAAGTATTCTCCATCTCCCACCTCAGTGGACCCTGAATGGATGCACTGGAGTTCCTCATGGATATCCACTTGGGCTTTGCAGCCCGAGATATTGATGCTGGTACACCAGCAACATATGGTTACATTCTGTAGTTAGTATGCAACATTCATTCACTTTTGGCCTTAGAGTTGACAGAGCTAAAGAGACGTTCATACTCACCAGCTGGACAACAGCTCTTATTTATTCATTACTGGTATTTTTAAAGTGCCAACAGATTCCGCAGCGCTGTACAATTGATGGAGGGTGTAAAATATACACAGACAAATACAAAAGGTAGAGAGGGCCCTGTCCGTATGCTGAGATCTAGCGATTTTATACAAAGTGCTTAGCTAGATAGCCCGTGAGCTTACAATCTAAAGCATACCATGGGAATTTGAGACAAGAGGTAGCAGGGGCAATTTGGAAGTGATGGCTAAAAAAGTACAACAGAGTTGCAGCTATTAGTAAAATATAGAGGGAATGAATGACAAGGTAATTGAGTGAGAATTGTAAAGCTTTGGAAGAGGTTGTTTGAAGTCAAGGAGTAATAGGATTTGAGATTGCAAGTTTACAATTACAGGAATCCCACACTGCACTTCAGTTACATGTGGAAGTGCTAGATGAATGGATTCACTGCAAAATCTCAAAGTACGTAACATTGCAAAATCTGTTCATACCGTGGAACTCCCATGTTTTTCAGAAAGCTATTCATTAAACTGCTCTCCTCCAGATTAGGTAAATCTCTTACCTTAGAGCAGTGGCGGATCCAGAGCCTGTTCTCGGGAGGGGCACTTGTAGATTATTTAAAGAAATAATCCAGGCATAATAACCACTACAGCTCACTGTAGTAGTTATGGTGCCAGGATCCCATCCCAGAGTAAGTAGTCAAACCGTTTAAGAACAGTTTGACAACTTACCTGGGGTCTGCTGGGATATAGGGCATAGGAGCAGTGGTATGTTTTAGGGGTGAAGTGTGTGTGTAAGGGCAGCCGTGTGTGTGATTTGCATTGTATGTGTGTTTGGGGCACTGTGTGGGGGGGGGGGGCAGTGTGTGTCTGGAGGGGAAGGAGGGTGGGCAGGCTTTTTAATAATGTGTTTTTTTAATTTAAATTAAATAAATATATTTATGTCCCCCCTCTCTTCTTACCTTTTTATTGAGGAGGAGGGGGGACATTTCTCCATCCCTGAAGGTCCAGTGGGGAATCCCTAGTGGCCCTAGTGGCCTCCAGGGCTAGAGTTCACTCTCGCGAGATTTGGAGCATTGCTTCTCCCCCGGATCTGCCACTGCCTTAGAGGGAATCTACTCTTTTGCCAAATCTACTAAAGTATGGTTGATTCACAAACTATCGTAGTTATGTTGCTTACAGGAAAGCCATAATTGCAAGCAGAAAAGGTAAACGGCATTACATGTTTGAGAATCACTTCATCATGTTCCTTTTGTATGTGTGTATATCTGCAATTAATACAAACCTGTATTCCTAGCACTATATTGTTCGACAGCCAATAGAGACAGTCTTAGTTCTTCAATGTAATTATTGTAATTTCCCAGAAACTGCAATAATTAACATTGCAGGGTTATTGCACCCAGACCACTTTAATAACTAAAATGCTCTGGGTGATTATAGTGTCCCTTTATTTGGTGATATGATGGTATCACCATCATGCTTCAGGAATCCAAAATTACTTGTCAGAGATGATATCTTTATCGGATGCATGGGACAATCTTGAAGGCTCAGCCATCTTCTACAAACTTTACTCCTAAAGCTCCAGATCGATTGTGGAGTTTTCCCCACAGGACGAGGGACAACAATCCTAGCCACAATCACCAAACCTTTCCAGGCTGGGGAGGCCTACCTGAAGTGAATGTCACCTAGAAGCTTTGCTTTTTATTTTTTCATGTCAATAGATAATTCATCAGATATTTCTAAACACTCAACAGGTATTCTCTTCTCATTATACTCACATACTCATACCCTCATTCTACAACTCCCCATTTAAGAGGGTTATTTTTGGTTATTTGTTCATCTTTGCTTTTCTATACTAGGAATCCCCCACCAGAAATGTTTGAAGACATTTTTACCTTTCCTTAATGTCCAATACCATGCTTTGTGCCTGTTATGATGAAAATAGTCTGCTCATGCTCTACCTATTGTATTGTTTTTTTTAATTGTCAACCTAGATTGAATTTCAAAATGTTTCTGTAAAAACAATTAAATTTTCTGATTCACATAATAAAAAATTGGGTGTGTTGGGGGAATAAATTAGTGAGGGAAAATTGTTGCTCTGGTGCAAGTACGTTTTTATGTTTCCGATAATGTTGATCCTCTACATGAGAAATGGGCGTCAACTAATTAAAAGACCCTGGCATAGACTGGAGGGAATAAGCCATAGTCTATGTGAGGGACCCTAATGGAAAGTGTAAAAACTATCTTAACAGAAGCAGACAGAGAGAACAATTTGTTAGGTACAACTTGAGCATAACATGTATCTGTGGAATAGAGCAATATCAAAAGCAAGCAGGTGTCCAGGTAAACTAACTATTGTGTCTTATGGAGATCGGGAATCTGTAAAAGAGGCCCTCCAAACATCAAAACTCCCTTACCCTGTAAAAACCCAGTGGAAAAAAAATAATTTACCAGGAATCCAGAAGCTCAGGTGTCACCGCTGCTCTTGCAAATGCTTCTCAAAAAGGAGGGAAGGGATTTAGAAAAATGATAGTTACGGGTATATGAAGGTGGGTATAGCGGGGGTACATAAATGAAATGAGGGAGAGAGATATAAAATTCCACTCGCAGATATGAATCATTGAAGTGGTTTTGGTGCACTGCACAGAAATGCTTTCCTATGGGAGTAGTCCAAATGCGAGATTGGCACTTGCCGCATCAGTTCACCCTGCTGACAGATGTCAGCGGAGGTGCATCCTGACCCAGCACGAGGGACATCGGCGCTGGAATCAAGAAGGGTTTTTATCTCTTTTATGGCCAGGGAGGGAGGGCATTATAGGGCTAGGAAAACTTTGTTTTCCTAGCATTATAGTTTCCGTTTTACGTCTGCTACCAGTGTACTGTGTGCGCTGTCGACAGATGTAATGTTTGAACAGCAGGGAGATCATATTTAGATTAGAGTATTTTTACCAGATCATTACACACAATTCTCAAGAAATGCAGTAATTTAACAGTTCCAGTAGACCATTTAATGAGAGCTGAGGCATATGAATAGGCATTTTGAGGAACAATTCCAGCTTTATAATTGCTACTGCCCAATGCAGTGGTTATGGTTTCAGGAACGTCCTTGTACTGTCCCATTGTAAGGTGTCAAACTGTTTGTCATTATCTTAGTTTTTTAGTATCTTTTATTTGACAATTTACCTGAGTTCAGCTGAATACTCACAGACCTTTAGTGCTGCTTTGCTCTATAGAGCAATCTAGCCTTTCCTGCTAGAGAACATTGCCTGTGCTGTGGGCTCCCAGCTGGAGCAAGGTGAGTTGTCAAATCCTACTAAAACACTAACATATTACCGTAAGGAGGTGCCGGGGGTACATAGATGTTATGATGCTTGGAGTGTTCTTCTAAGAAGACGTAGGTTGTTTGTATAAATATTAAAGCAGTATAAACTTTTACTTTGTTCTCCAGTACCTGAATGGACACTAAGAACCGTAATCATTACAGCTGATTGTTGTGGTTATCGTGCTAGCAGGTACGGGAGGCTTCTTTTACTTTTCCCAGTTCTATGAGATACTATTTGAACAGCTTGACACCAAAGGAAGGGCCATGCATGGGAAATGTAACTTCCACATTAACAAAGGGAAAGGGTCGGGTCACAGATGCCTGGTGAACCCTTAGTTTGTGTCAAGCTCTCTGACACGTTCACATAGAAGTAATGGACAATGAAAGTAGTCGGCTAACACCATAACCACTACAACAGGAAGTAGAATTTGTGATGCTTAGTTAATCTTTAGAGGTCTGCAAAACACTTATTTTTATGTAATGTTTTGGGAGGTCCTTGCCTAATTCCCTTGTGCTTTTGATATCTGGATCAATAATGGACCTAGATAGCAATCCAAATAAATGTCAGCAATCAGCAAGAGTGTCTCTTGGTGATTTATAATGCCATCAAACGTGAACAAGGCAATGCTTCGACACAAAATGTGTCATTCTCAAGCTGTGAGACAGTATTGCTGAGGATTATTTGGATTCATTTGTGTACAGGTACATTTTGAAATTACAAAAAGGAAATCAGAACATACTGTTTTAGAAAACATTAGTTTATGAGTTGGACAAATTTCTCTTCAGGATTGATGAGTTTGTTCATGTTGAGAGACAACCTGCATATTTTGTCCAATTTTCATCCTCCTATGTCTGACAAAACCTGAAATGGAGTAATTTAACAGTTTTAAAAGGATGCCTCACGCTCCATCATAGCTTATGCTCTGTGCATAGGTTATGGTGCCTGGAGGTCACATGACACCCCACACACAGTTGCTTTTAACTGCAGCAATTTGCAAAAGATGCTGCAGCCATAAGCCAACAGCCTCTCCATTTATTTTTCCCTGCGTGCCAAACTATCACTAGTAGAGTATACGCAATACACAAATCCCATCTCCTCTGACAAACTCACTTTGATCTGGTGCTGGAGTGTAGGTAGCATATGGGCCATATTGTCTATAGTTCCATTCTTTAAAGTCACATTTGATCTTTATTCTGCAAGAAGGCCATAGGGTAGGTTAACCTTTTTTAGGTCTGTTTTCAAGCTCCTGTGTTTGGTGACATCGAGATGGTTATTGACAATTAGGCAGGGTTAAATCCTATTGATCCCATAAAGATATGTTGACATCACCTCTTTGACCTGGCTATAGTGTTTGAAGTGTTTATTAAAATAATTCTATGTTCACTTAAAAAAATAAATAAAAATGCCTACAAGCAATCTAATTGCCCTATCATGGGGCTTTTGTGCCTAACTCGGATACTCAGGCACACGTTTTTTGTCTTTCATACTTTGGAACTTTTACAGTCTTGTTTGGGAAACCGAGATTTCTTCATTAAAGGGAATCTGTCATTTTCCAGGAGATTTAATATTAAGTTTACTTATCCCTCCTTATAGTTTTACCCATTGTAAAACACTGCAGAATTTGACGGCGCTATATAAATATCATAATAATAATAATAATATTTATTAAATATGTTTGTGACGTGTGGGTAAAATAGAAAAATACCTGTAAAAATCCATTGTTACCTGGGCACCTCCATCTTAGCTCCCTGCTAATCATTATTATAAGCTCTGTCCTCTGCACATGTCGATTAGCATACAGAGAGCATACACATATTTTATTAGTAGTGTACTTTCAAAAAAAGTCCCCATTAAGAGGGTTGACACGACAGTATGTATAGTGCATGGCTGCATTTGATCTGCACTCTATATGGGATGCTGATATAGTTGTGTTTGTGAATGCATGGTTATAAAAGACTTTGGTCACTTAATAAATCTAATATTTGTCTTTTTCAGGTGTTTCAGAGTTTGGAAGACCATCACCTGGAGGTGGTTTCCTTTTTCCGTGAGAATGGGTTCCACGGTCTTATTGCTCATGACTCTGAGTATGCTCTGTGCAACATTCCATCTTACTACAGCTCCCATGCACTCAAACTCAGCTGGAATGGGAAGAATCTTACCACCAATCAGTTTCTCATGCAGGAGGTAGCCAAGCAGCTGGGACTGAAGATGAGCAATTTCCCCATATTTGCCGCCCTTTTGGGTAAGAATTCCTTGTTGGCTGATGAATGGAATGTCAGCAGTATTCACAGTAAAACCTATAAGGAACTTTGCCATATAGTCAGAGAAATTTAAAGCGGCACTGTCATGGCCGAATCCCATTTTTTTTTTAACTCCCCTCCCGACTCCACTACATCTAACTGACCCCTTAGCCACCCCCAAATGCCCCTAAGCCCCCCATATTATATTATTATTTTTTATTCTTTATTTTCTGCCCCGATCTATATTCAGGGCGCCGCCATCTTTGTGTCGGTAGATGAAGTCTTTGTGGGACACGTCATCTGCCCACACTAGATAGCCTGTGAGATTCCAGCACATGCCCAGTGAAACACTTGGGCATGCGAACAGGAATTTCATCTATTCATTCATTCATCAGACCGACGAATGATGAATGGATATTTCAGACGAACAAACCAACACTGAGGATCAGTGTTCGTTTGTTCGTTCAGTTTATTACAAGGAGGGAGCTACTGGCTTGCAGCTCCCTCCTTGTAATATGTACAGATAGAAGCGGCAGGGAGCTGTGCCCCCCAGCCAATTCCTAAGCTCTCCATGTCCTCCCTCACTCTATAGGGGTCAATATGACCCCCATAATAGCATAAGGGAGATGAAAATCTCCCGAATGCTCCTACGCGCTATACTGCGAGTAGGGGCATGTCTACTAAAAAAACAAACAAACTACAATCGGCCCCCACCCGCCTTAATAACAATAAGGGGGGAGACAACCTACTGTCCTCCCCCTCCCGGCCCCCACCCCTGAGCGGTGGGTGGGGGCCCTATAAAACAATAAGGGGGGGGCCTACTGTCCTACCCCAGCCCCCACCACTGCGCGGTGGGTGGGGGCCATAAACCACAATGGGGGGACCTATTGTCCACCCCCGGCGGCGGGTAGGGGCCCTAAATAATTATAAGGGGGACGACGACCCCTGAGCGGTGGGTGGGGGCCCTAAAAAAAACAAGCTGGGGGGGTGGGACCTACTGTCCTCCCGCCTGGCCTCCACTCCTGAGTGGTGGGTTGGGGCCCTATATAAGAATGGTGGGGGGGACCTACTGGCCTCCACTCCTGAGTGGTGGGTTGGGGCCCTATATAAGAATGGTGGGGGGGACCTACTGTCCTCCCCCCTGGCCCCCACCCCTGAACGGTGGGTGGGGGCCCTAAAAAAAACAATAGGGGGGGGGGACCCTACTGTCCTCCCCCCCGGCCCCCACCCCTGAGCGGTGGGTGGGGGCCCTAAAAAAAAAACCAATAAGGGGGGGACCCTACTGTCCTCCCCCCCAGCCCCCACCCCTGAGCGGTGGGTGGGGGCCCTATATAAGAATGGTGGGGGGACCTATTGTCCTCCTCCCCTGGCCCCCACCCCTGAGCGGTGGGGGCCCTAAATGAAAATTCACCCCCCCAATCAAGGTGACTAGGGGTCCCAAGCCCCTAGTGACCCCCCCCACTATCCCCCCACTAAAACTATCCCCTACCTACCCCCCTCACCCTAAAAATAGTGAGGGGGGGAATAAAATAACTAACCTGTAAAGAAAAATTAAACTTACCATTTGACGTCTTCTTGTTTCTAAAATCTTCATTTTTCAGCCTAAAAAAAGCCAAATAAAAAACCATCATACCTGTCGAACTTAAAATAAAATAAAAAACCTGAGCGCAAAAAAAAAATCCAGACGAAAAAGAAAAAACCCGATGCTAAAAAAAAATCCATCTTCACCCGGCGAGGACTCCGTGCAGACTGAGCTCTGCAGGGGGGGGGGGGAGGCTTATAAAGCCTTGACCCAACCCTGCAATTAGGCTAAGAACACTCTGATTGGTTGGTTTAAGCCAATCAGAGTGCTCTTTGTCATTTTACACAGCGTGGGAAAATTCCAAAGACATGACACAGAGCACTGTGATAGGATGGATTTCAAACCACCCAATCAGAGTGCTCTGTGTCATTTTACACAGCGTGGGAAAGTTCTTTGGGCCGGGAGGAGGACAATAGGTCTCCACCCCAATTGTTATTTAGGGGGACGGTTAGGTTTTGGGTTTTTTTTAACAGTGTTTACTAGACATGCCCCTACTCGCGGTATAGCGAGTAAAGGCAGATAATTTACTAATACTAAGTAATCTTTACTTAGTATTAGTACATTTGGCTGAAAGACCAATTTAAGTCTTTCAGCCTTTTAAAATATAACTCCCTGATACTGTGGGAATTAGGGAGTTATCTACTAAGTGGCTGCAAGATGCAGCCGCGGCACAAATTGAATTGGAGTTTCAGTCATTCGAATGAAATTCCGATACAAAGTGCCGAATTGAGTTCTAAAAGAAACGAACATACTGTTTCAGTTAGAACGCAATTCTGCAGTTTCGTCTAAAATGACAGGTAGCATTGCGAGATCACAGAGGAAAGGTAAGAATTATGGGAAAATTGCACTGACGAGCGGAAATGAAGCACACTTTGCTCCTCTGCTGGTCAAAGCTGGTCAAGCGGAGGAAACCTCCATAAGGCAAAGAGTCCCTGCTTTGTCTTATGATTTTAAAGAAAACTAAAGAAGACAGGAAGAAAAGAAGAACAGATCCTGAGAGAGGGGGAGAAGAGGAAGAGATTGAGGAAAGGTAAGTTCGGCATGACTGTGCCGCTTTGATGGGACAGTTTGTGCACCATAACAACTTTATCTAAATGATTTTTTATGGTGCCAGGAAGCCCCTGGGTGCACTTTCATCATCAGGGATTAAACCGTTCTTGGAACGGTTTAACCCAAAAGTGAGCCTCCTCAGGTCCCTCCAGGCAGCATACAGCACCTGAATCTGTTTCAGGAAGCGCTGAGTGCCGTTAGGCAGGGATCAGCTGACGCTCTCAGCCAATCAGTAACTCCCCATTCATAAGACTGGCTTGAAAAGGAAGGTACCTTTATTTATTTATTTATTTTTTGTCAGAGAACGATTTAACTCCTTAAGGTAAGAGAGCACCCACGGGGGCCTCCTGAAACCATAACAACTTCATTTAGGGGAAGTAGTTTTGGTGCCCAGAGTGCCCCTTTAATAAAATAGTACTGCATGTAAGTTTTATAGTTAACACGGACAGTTGTCGCATTGTACACATGTTAAGATAAGGTAATTTTAAACAACCAGATATATGCATTAAGCATAAGATGTGTGAAAACACAGTGGGATCATGATTGGGAACTCTGTCACTGATTGACATGTGTGTAGGCCATAGCTCTGTTCTTACATAAAAGGGTCTTTTATCCAACCCACTCCCTGGCCGGCATCTCCCAAAATTATTAATCCTCTCACCATTTTTGTTACTGTGATCTCACCTGCCCTATTCTGCTCTGCAATATTTCCAGCATACAACATATAAATCATCTCCTGATGCGTGGTTGCTTAACAGAGGAATGTTTTGTTTAGAAATTTGTGACCTTTTCATTAAGAAAGATTATTAATCTGTTCACACATTTGTAACTTTTCCTCTACTAAATTTTTTTTTTATTTATTTCATTCACCCCCACCCTCTCCCTTTTTCTAAAGGCATATTCATATGAGCAGTGGGCATGGGACATTTCAAATAAAAGATTTTTTCAAAACTATAGTAGAACTAACTAAATTGTGTGTATTATATTCTGTAAATATGTGTGTTAAGGTCTCAATTTGTTCTTCTGGTGGTTTAATATGCACGTCACACGATAGTAAGCCTTAATACAGTTCTCCATGGCGAGCTGTAAATAATAGGTTTCTGTAATATCATTAGTTATCCAGCCAAGGCCCGTCCAAATCCAATCCTCTTGCGTGATCACTAAAGCAGGGCTTTCAAGGTAATAATGTCTTCACTCATATGGTCCATGATGCATCAAGTTAATTATGTGCTAATGAGATCCTTTAATTCAGATATATTTCCATTCTGCAATTTCCGTTACTGACTTACATTCACAGCCTTTACAATTAAGGTGTTGATTTTAAATTACTCATAAAGTAAAATTTAATGACCAGAGAACCTCTTAGCTTTCTCTTTCATTAGAGAGGAGGATTAAATATAATTTTTATAAAGACAAAATGAGGTCCGCCAAGTAGAGTTCACAAAAGTGAATGTTTGCAAAGGTGAGAGCTAGCATGTATTAATAATGAAGTACCGTACTACTGTACTCCTATGTCACCCTATCAAAAGGGACAGGCACGTTTCTGTTTGCACATGAGAGACTCCATAAGAGATTGGTAGGAGCCATTACTTTATAAAGACAGAATCTCTGCTTTTGTATCGGCTGTTTAGAGAGCCGCATTGATGTCTTCTGTTGAAAATTGTCCCATACTCCTAGTTATTGTATCCAGAAACAACAGTCCTTCATAGGCTCTATATTAGTTGTATGCTCCTACTAGACTTCATATAGAAAGTTTATATTGTAAGGGGGTTATTCAATAAACACCAAATTGAAATAAATCGCAAAGTTCAGTCAATCTGCTATAGATGCAGCTCGTCTGTAATTGCCTGTATTTTCCCATTCAACGTAATTCTCTACAGTTTGGAGTAGGGATCGACCAATATTGATTTTTTTAAAGCCAATACCAATAATCTGTGAACTTTTAGGCCGATCGCCGATAACTTACCGATACCGATATTCTGTACATTTACCATTAAAAAAAAAAAAAAACTATTTCTACACAAATCTACTCTTAACTGAACATGTTTATTATTTATTTATTTTTTTGAAAATCTGTTTTTTATTAAGGTAAATGCACAAAATATACATGCCGGTCAGAATTTTTTAATGTTTTCAAGAATATATGTGTGTGTAGTGGATGCAGTGTATGTTTGTGTAGTGTGTGTATAGTAAATGCAGTGTGTTTGTGTAGTGTGTATATAATGAATGCAGATTGTGTGTTTGTGTAGTGTGTGTATAGTGAATGCAGTGAGTGTTTGGATACTGTGTATATAATGAATGCAGTGTGTGTTTGTGTACTGTGTATATAATGGATGCAGAGTGTGTGTTTGTGTATAATGGATGCAGAGTGTGTGTTTGTGTATAATGGATGCAGAGTGTGTGTTTGTGTAGTGTGTGTATAGTGAATGCAGTGAGTGTTTGGATACTGTGTATATAATGAATGCAGTGTGTGTTTGTGTACTGTGTATATAATGGATGCAGAGTGTGTGTTTGTGTATAATGGATGCAGAGTGTGTGTTTGTGTAGTGTGTGTATAGTGAATGCAGTGAGTGTTTGTGTAGTGTGTGTATAGTGAATGCAGTGAGTGTTTGTGTAGTGTGTGTATAGTGAATGCAGTGAGTGTTTGTGTAGTGTATATAATGAATGCAGTGAGTGTTTGTGTAGTGTATATAATGAATGTAGTGTGTGTGTATAGTGAATGCAGTGTGCGTTTGTGTAGTGTGTGTATAGTGAACGCAGTGAGTGTTTGTGTAGTGTGTATATAATGAATGCAGAGTGTGTGTTTGTGTAGTGTGTATATAATGAATGCAGAGTGTGTTTGTGTAGTGTGTGTATAGTGAATGCAGTGTGTGTTTGTGTAGTGTGTGTATATTGAATGCAGTGAGTGTTTGTGTAGTGTGTATATAATGAATGCAGAGTGTGTTTGTGTAGTGTGTGTATATTGAATGCAGTGAGTGTTTGTGTAGCGTATATAAAATGAATGCATTGTGTTTGTGTAGTGTGTATATAATGAGTGTAGTGTGTATATAATGAATGCAGTGTGTGTTTGTGTACTGTGTATATAATGGATGCAGAGTGTGTGTTTGTGTACTATGTATATAATGGATGCAGAGTGTATGTTTGTGTAATGTGTGTATAGTGAATGCATTGAGTGTTTGTGTAGTGTATATAATGAATGCGGTGTGCGTTTAGTGAATGCAGTGAGTGTTTGTGTAGTGTGTATATAATGAATGCAGAGTGTGTGTGTTTGTGTAGTGTGTGTATAGTGAATGCAGTGTGTTTGTGTAGTGTGTATATAATGAATGCAGAGTGTGTGTTTGTGTAGTGTGTGTATAGTGAATGCAGTGTGTGTTTGTGTAGTGTGTATATAATGAATGCAGTGTGTGTTTGTGTAGTGTGTGTGTGTATAATGAATGCAGAGTGTGTGTTCGTGTAGTGTGTGTATAGTGAATGCAGTGAGTGTGTAGTGTATATATAGTGAATGCAGTTTGTGTAGTGTGTGTATAGTGAATGCATTGTGTTTGTGTAGTGTGTGTATAGTGAATGCAGTGTGTTTGTGTAGTGGATGCAGTGTTTGTGTAATGTGTATTTGTGTAGTGTGTGTATATAATGAATGCATTGTGTTTGTGTGTTTGTGCAGTGAGTGTTTGTGTAGGTGTGTAATGTGTGTAAATGTGGGGGAGGGCATTTTTTTTTTAGTACCCCCTCCCTACTTCTTACCTGGCCAGGGAGGGGGTTTTGGCATTCCCAGGGGGGCCCACACTCCCTCCGGTTCCCCTGTCTAACCCTCGCGCCCTGTGTGCCATGGAAACCCGTGGCAACGCTCTGACGGCCGCGGGACTCCCGAGAGTTAGACAGGGGAGCTGAAGGGAGGTGCTGGGAAGGTAAGTAAGAGTGTGCTGGGCCCCCCCGGACCCTGATGGCGGCCCTGGTCTGCAATATCGGTATCTTTATTGGCCAATATCGATATTGCTGAAAATACAGAATATCGACCCATAATCGGTCGATCCCTAGTTTGGAGTTTAATAAAATCTCAATTTTGTATTGTTCAAGTGACTTTTTTTTTTTGGCCTTCTTTAGGCAATCACATTCTCCCCGATGAAGACCTAGCTGCATTTCACTGGAGTTTACTGGGACCGGATCATCCTCTTGCTTCTTTAAAGGTAAATATTATTCTATGCTTGGATTATTTCACAGCTGTTATTGGCGCATTAAGCGTGTTTGTATAATATATGTGATCCATGGAAGCTTGGGTTGTGTATAGAAATAGTAGACATTGATGTTTTAGTGATAATGTGCTAGCACTTTCCACAAAGCATTGCAGTGAGAGTTTACCACCTAATCTTACTTCAACTTGATCTGTGATCTCTGCCTGCTTTTGATGTGTGCATGATAGTTTCTCCTAAAAAAAAATACTGTAATTGGTTTTATTGCTATAGCAGTGTGTGAGGTATACACACTTTATTACCATTGGCTGCAAAGCCAGTGTTTCAGTTGTTATGGCAACTTCTTAGTTTTTAGATTTTTTATTTTTTTTGAGTATTCTACATACCAGCTCAGATGCCATCCATTATGGAGTTTGTTTAATTATTTAAACAAGCCCAGTGACATTTTCTAAGAAAATCACACTTTAGCATTGTGTGTAGTGAACAGTGCTAAGGTACACAGCATGGAACATGCAGTCGAAGATTTCCAATGCATTTACTTCAAAATGATATTAAAGTGATCCGCTCGTCCAGAGGAGTGTAAGCTGCCTCTGGCTTCCATTGCTTGTTCATGCTGGTCTCATTCCTTTATTTATGTATTGTTATACAAGTAAATGGGTAGCCTCCAGTTAATGGCTTCTGTGGATGTTACTGGACAAGAAAGAGCTCAGTGGTGTTGCTGCAAAAGAGGGAGATTCATAAACAAAAGTTTTTGTAGTGGTCTTTTTTTTTTTGTTCAGTTAGAAGAATGATAAGAACACCCAAATACTTTATTAGCATCTGAAATAGTGTTAAAATGAAGAAAACAAACAGTTTGTTGTAGCATATCTGAACTTTGACTAGAGAGCTTGGCCACTGTGTCTGTGGTGGTGTATGAGCTAATGGTTAATATACTGTGGGTTTCCTTACTATACATTCTTTCTCAGGTTCGAGCTCACCAACTTGTTCTGCCACCTTGTGACGTTGTAATAAAAGCTGTTTCAGAATATGTGGGGTCCATCAAAGATGCCTCTAATCTGGATGCAGTTGGCAAAGAAATCTTCAGGCACTCTCAGGTAATCTGTGGTTTTCCTTTTTTTTTTTTCCTTCTTCAAATTAACCTTGGATATATTGCATCTAATGGATAAATTACAGTTCTTTCCATGGAATCCGATTTGTACTAAATTCTATCTTGTTTCTAGAGCATTTTTTTTATATTTTCCAGACATAGTTTATGCCTTATATTGTTGGTCAGGAAGTTGTAACTGGAATATGTTAAAGGACCACTATAGGCACTCAGACCACTTCAGCTAAATGAAGTGGTCTGGGTGCCAGGTCCCCAAATGAAGTGGTCTGGGTGCCAAGCATTGAGTAATGCTTTCCTACGGACGGTTTGAATGCATGCGCATGCGCATTCGGAGCTGACGTTGGAGGGGGAGGAGAGGTCACCAGCACTGAGTGAGCCCAGCGCTGGATTAAGGTAATTGGCTGAAGGGGTTTTAACCACTTCAGCCCGGCGGGAACGGGCCCTGAGGGAGGGGGGACCTAATAACCCTATTGTGCCAGGAAAACGAGTTCGTTTTCCTGGGACTATAGTGCTACTTTAATAATATATATACACATTTTAGAATCATTCATATATAAAGAGGTATGGTAAAGAGATTGAAGAAGTCTTGCATTTAAAGGGACACTCAAGCACTGAGACCACTTCCATCAGATGAATTGGTTATAATGCTTAGAGTTCCTTGGTGCCATTCCCCCATTTTTGAAACGGTTGAACACTGAATGAGGGCCGCGTCCATCCACCCACTGAAGGCAGAGATTAAAGCGCCGAGTACCCATTTAGCATTAAACCATTAAAACAAGGAACGGAGAGGTGGTGCTATGGGATTCCAGACACTACAACCACTTCAATAATATGAAGCGGTCACAGTGGCCAGATTGTCTAAGCACTGGATGTCTGTTAGATAAAATTGGGCAGACAAAGAAAACTGTTGAGTGCCAGTCCTGAAATTGACATCTAGCAAGGTTATTCACTAAAGGGGAAATCCAAGGTGAAATTAAAGTGATTTTCATATTTAAAGTAATGATAACCAAATCAACTGGAAACATTCTCCAAGTTAACTATTCTTCCTGCTTGGCTAATTTGGCCTTAAAGTTGAAATTAATTTCAATTCTCACTGTAGATCTAGAACGATAGATATGGTTATAATTGTAAATGCTTGCAAGGTGGTTTGTAGGTTATCTCAAAGAAGTGAAACTTTCTCCTCTCATGTGGTCATAAGCATGCAGAGGGCTAACACTAGAAGAGAAAGGAAAAGAAAATTAACTAACTAGCATTTGTTTCCCATGTTGAAATTGTGTTTCCTCTGTGTAGAGATGTGGCTGAAGCCATGTTGTTATTCTGAAATCACTTTTTTGCTCTTTAGTCCAGAACAGAAGATAAGATTGAACGTTTCAAGAAAGCAGTGGAATATTATTCTGTAGCGACCAAGCAGCGTCCACCCCAACTCAACCCATCCCCTTTTGTTGGTGAGTGTCAGGGATTCAAACATCCTGCAAGCCTGACCATGTTTTTCAGCTGTTTCTGTTATATGTCATTGCCCAACTGTTTCCCTGATTATGTTCTCCCGTGGATTTTGGAGTATGCATTGACCTCAGTTGTCTTTCACAGTTGCCGGCTATGGGCCCAGTCAGTTTGGTGTACCACCCCTTCACCATGGTCAGATGGGAGGAATGCCTCTTGGGAAACCCATGGTGAGTCTTTGTTCTTTCATAGGTGGTGTGTATTGTTTAAAGTTACTCTGCACAGTATTGCATTGAAATTATGGTTACCAAGTGCACCACCTGTAAATGCTTTCTTTAAATATTAATAATACATCTGTGTACCAGGTTTTTTTCAGGATCAGGGCTTTATACAGAGGTTGCATATTGAAATATTGGGACCTGAACACTGGTTAGCACAACATCTAGAAGGGCCCTTTGCTCAGTTACAGATGAAGTTAGTGCAGGACTGATGAAAAGAGATCACATAAACCATACATTACCTTATTCTTGAAGGACAGACTATCAGAATTATTCACTAAAGTGAGAATTCAAAGTGAATTTAAAATTTAAGGCCAAAATAGCCGAATTGAAAAATTCCAGAGTGTTTCCAGTTCAGCTCCTTTGAATTCTCAGTTTAGGGAATAACCCTGTAAGACTGACAAACCTGAGCTGTGATAATGGTTATGCCCACTAGGAGGCTCCATCGTAATTATTTTGTTTTGTACTTCTTCTAGTGGTGATTTAGGATATAACACCAGTCCTGTTACTAAGTCTTTGTGGTAAGAGAATTTGTTTGACTGAAATTTCATTCATCACCTCAGGGCTTAATTTTTACTCCTGATGGATTACAGTGTAATAACAGCAAATATTGCCAATGTGATTTTCTTACATTTACGAGTAATTAAGTGATCTTCAGATATGGATAATGCTTAACACATCGTTTATTATTGTATTGTATCAGCTAAATGACAATCAGAAAAATTCTAAAACCTTTAGAAGGTCTAGCACACCTAACTAGGTTTGCCATGTTTCTCTGGATACACATTACATATTCATACTGGTGGCGGTATGCACAGTGTGCTATGCTGTTCTAAGTGAAAGCCACAAGGTGCAGGAGGGAAATCGATTATTTACGAAGGTTCTGCAAAAGAACCTCGGGTATCAGCATTTGTGGTCTGCATATGTCAGGGCAGCACTTTTCATGTGCTAGCCATCAACAGGTAAAAGTCATATGTGTCCAGGAAACATGGTGGATCTGGCAACCCTCCTAACGATCTTTGAGGTATGAAGTATTGAATTGGCGTCTCCATATTGATGCCTTGTTAATTTGCCTGGAATTCTTCTTTAAATAGGTTCTTTATTTTATTTTTGCATGAATGATTGTCACATTATGGTTTGCCCACAGTGAGATTATTATACTGAAATGTTTCAAACAAATCACAGGTAGTTTGTTTAGAACATGTGAATATCAATGCATAATTTGAGTTCTCTTTCTGGTGTTAAAATAATTCAGGCATAGTCCGTTTGTGTAAAACTTAGGGAAGTTGCTAGGTTACCGATTCACCAGAGCTGTAAACCAAAGGACGACATGATGACTCCTCTCTCCAGACAGCAGTCCTGTGTCCCTCACCCCAAATCCTGACTTTTTTTTTCCCCATTTAATTCCCCTTACTCCTTTTGTGTCTATTTATCCACCTATCTTCCCGAACTAACTTTGTGTTTCTGGCCGTCAGTTTTTCCTCACCCTTATGTATATCCCATCTCCCTCAACCCCTTTCTGTGTGTCTTGTCTTCCTCTTAACCTCACTTGTATCCTGCTCCCTGAAGGGATCTGCGGTTAAAAAGCTAAAATTTTGGAGGGTCTAGTCTCTAAAGGCACTACCTAAGAACACCTATAAGTATGTTTTGTCTTGTGGAATTTGATCTACATCACAAGCAAATTTAGCCAAAAAGAACTTTTAAGTGTCCCTAGATGACTTAACGTCATACCTACTCTAAATAGATATGTGTATTGCAGTTGACACAGAGAAAGGAATTTTACTGCAAGGTGGTATATTGCCTATTTGGATAAGTGTTTTTATTTTGTTTTCTTTATTTAGTTTGGACACCAAATGCAAGCAAAGCTACAGTATCAACATCCCTTTCCTCCAGGGCCAAATTCTGGCTTCTTGTTTTCTACTCATCCGTTGGGTGACCTGCAACACTTTCATGACGAAAACTTAATAAAAGGAGGAGCCTTCTCAGGGTGGTCCTTGCCCTACGATTCATCTGCTTCCAAATTTCAAAATCATCTTACTTTGAAACCCTCCCCTTCATCTGGCCATGAATCTTCACCATCTTCTTCCTCTGACGAAGATCAGAATGGTGCCACATCAAAGTAAGCTGCAGATGTGATCTGTGTAGTTAAAAACTTAGATGCTTGTGGTTTGTAGAAAGGTCAGCTTACAATTTCTGTTTTATTAAAATATTGCTTTTTTCCCATCTTTACTACCCAGATAGTTTATAAAATTTACAAGACACTTTTTATTTTTATTTTTCCTGCACCGCCAAAACTGTGATGTTATCCACACCTGCAGATACTTTTTATGGTGTTAGGATTGGGATGCTTATCTTCTGTATGTGTTGAAAGGAAATTCGTCCTATATCACATCCAGAAATTGGTATACTGTTTCATTGTCCAGGGTAGCAGCAAATTGTAAATGATAACCTGGTTATTTCACTGTCTTTCCCGAGTCATGTCACAGAAAATCGTCCGCATAAACCTAGCTGGGAGGAATCCTCTGGGGAGAAACATACCCAATCCTGGGGCCAGCAGTCCGGATCTGGAGATTCTAACCAAAACATGGGACACACAGAAAACCAGATTCCTTCTTTACTGTCCATGGCAACTCGCAACCACATGGATATTACCACACCACCTCTCCCTCCAGTGGCCCCCGAGGTCCTTCGAGTGGCAGAGCACAGACATCGTCGGGGTCTTATGTACCCATATATTTATCATGTCCTTACAAAGGTGCGTACTGTCTTCCACAGGAGATCTTAAAAAGCAACTTCAGTAAGGAGTGAGGCTGTTGATTTACTTGCTATTTTATTTCTCCTTTTTAATATTCTATGTTGGTGCAATATAATTGATGATAATACTATTAAACTTAACAATTATCGATGGAAAACACAGATTATGTAGTCATTTTTCCTCTGATCTCTATTGATGTTTCTGAAATGGCAAAACTTAAAAAATTGTATGGTGCACCACAGACACAATTTAAACACTGCATTTTAAGAACACTAATGAATTCTTCCAACCCTTCCTACTACATTGAATAATAGATCAAACACAAATTAGGACTCCCTGCTTGAAGGTTTCTGTATATGTTTCCCTTACCAATATAGTATACTCCTATTGCTCCTACAGGGTGAGATTAAATTGCCAGTCTGCATAGAAGACGAATGCAATGCCGATCTCCCTCCTGCAGCAATCCTTTTTCGACCAGCACGTCAGTATGTGTACGGAGTCCTCTTCAGTCTTGCAGAGACTCAAAGAAGACTAGAACGGCTTGCCATGCGGAGGCGTCTCCCTGTTGATGGTGAGGACACCCTAACTGAATTTTATAATCATAAAATTCATTGACTTAGTCATGTTTTATGTGCTGTCTGTAGGGTTTATCTGCAGTATTGCTTTAAATGTTTAAAAAAAAAGAAAGGAATATATCAGTACACATAAAAGCAAGAATTTATTATTCTGTATTTAGTCACACAATAGCCTTTAAGACCTCTCATATGAATAAAATACATATCTATATTATAGTCCCATTTGCATCAACCCCACTCATGCAATTGTTTTAATTCCAGCATTTTCCAATGTCCAGTTTTGGATTAATTCTTGCATTAGGACTGCAGCATGCCTAATCTGTCATTGCTACAAAGCTCTCATAACACGTCATGACATTGCTTTTTAACATTTGACTAATAATGTTCACCCTCCTGACTACTAATGTTTTCTTCCCCTTGCAATGTTTTTTCTCTCCCTGAAATACCAATAACCTAGGTGTATTGTTATTTCTATAGCTGTATAGTGATTCAATATTTTCCAGTACTAGAGAATTTAACATAGATATATCTCAGCATGCAATGAAGTTTGCCAAATAACTGTATCTATCTTATATGATCTGCCTGTGGACAAGGTAGACTTTAAAACCAATATTCACTGTAAAGTATCCACACTACTGACTAAATTACTCGGTCATTTTTTATTTTTTTATTTTAACACATTGACAGTCATTCTCTTAAAATTTTCTTAAAGGACCACTATAGTGTCAGGAAAACCAACTCGTTTTCCTGACACTATATAGTCCTTAGGGCCCCCCTTCAGCAACTTACCTTTATCCAGCGCCGGGCTCCCTCGGCGCTGGTGACCTCTCCTCACTGTCCGAGGTCAGCTCCCGAGTGGAGCCAAATGCAAATGCGCGGCCATAGACGCGCGCGCATTGAAATCACCCGTAGGAAAGCATTTCTCAATGCTTTCCTATGAACGTTTTGCGTGCTCAATGCAATTTTCGCATTGAGCGTCGGGGAAGCGCCTCTAGCGGCTGTCAGGAAGACAGCCACTAGAGGCTGGATTAACCCTGCAATGTTTATCTGAAACTGCTATGTTTACAACTGCAGGGTTAAAACCTGGGGACCTAGCACCCAGACCACTTCATTGAGCTGAAGTGGTCTGGGTGCCTGTAGTGGTCCTTAAATTATGTTTGGCATTGAATACTTTCTGTACTGTCTCTAGCTTGCTCTCAATAAATCCTGTGTTGTGTTAAGCTGCATTATGCAGAGCGTAATCTTCCTAATGGTATTTTTGTCCGGTACAAGCTGTGGGCCATGCACTGTTAAAGCTGCCTTAGTTATCTTTCTGTTGGTTTTGAATTTCATGTTTTACTTTTTTCACATCCAGTTCTTCAAAGAATACATAAGTGGAAATGTTCTGTCAGAATAAACTGGTACTTTGGCGGTGTTTTTCTCTCTATGATACTTTTACTTTTTTGGTAGTTAATGCCATAATTTGGATGGAGCTTCTCTTTCCTAAAAATAACCTAAATAAAGGGACACACATAGCTTCTATATTTCAGTGACTGCAAACTTACAAAACATTTGGCTATCATTATTACATCTTAACATAACTGATATTTTTCAATTATTACCTAAGATTATGTAACTGCTTACTCATACGACCAAGGTAAAGCTGAAAACAAATCTGTATTCTTAACACTATAGTGTCCCTGTCTCCAATTTAATAGGTCCCCCCCCACCTCATAGCATGAAACGGGTTAAAAAAAAACTTTTTACAGTTACATCTTCTCAGTGTCGGGGTTTCCTCGGTGCTGGCTAGTTCTTCTTCTCACGCAACGTGCAGTGCATGCATTCCGCATGGGGAATTTGAAAACGTTAAACATCCTTATACAAAGCGCAACGATGTCCAATATTTCACAGAGTAAAACTGTGGAAACACTTCAAGCGTCTGTTTGGAAGACAGCCTCTAGAGGTGGACTTTACCCTGCAATGTAAACAGCTCTGAAACTGCAATTTTATACATTGCAGGGTTAAAGGGATTCTCTAGTGCCAGGAAAACAAACAGTGCCCCACATCCCACATTGCTGAAGGCGTTAAAATCACTTCAGTCACTTACCTGAATCCAGCGCTGATGTCTCTCGGTGCTGGGTCAGGTTTTACCCGACGACGTCAGCATACTGGGTGCCTACAGTGTCCCTGTAAGGGGACAGGCATTGTTCACTGAGATTAAGTGGTCTGGGTGCCTATAGTTTCCCTTTAAAATATGTGTCTTAATATTATCCTCCAGTTGTTGCTGTGTGATCGCTTAATTTATTAATGATGCTTGAACTATTAGTGGAAAAACTTTGCCTACATTGCTGTCTTAACCTGTCCTCAAGCTGCCATAAAGCCAAGTTACTTTAGTAACAACCTTTAAAAAAAAAAAAAAAAAACCTGCCCTAAATACTCTGGTTAGTTATTAAATCTGATTTAGGATGTGTTAGATTAGAAAGGGATCGATGACCACAGGATACTTATCCTGATATATAAATAATATATAATACACCTTAATAAAAGCATATAAGGCATGCTCCTCGTCATAGTGACTAGTCCTCCATAGTTAATCAGCTGTCAGTTCGGTGCGTGAATGTCCTTCTTTAATGCCGCCCTGTTAGTTACCTTTTCTTTTGTTGCAGGTGATTGCTTAGATAGGGCTGTCACAGGAGATGGGACTCCTTGTACATGTTCCCTTATTTGTATTTTGTTTCATCTATCACCCTGCATTCAAATAGAATCACTACCAAATAATTGTTTCCTTGTGTTCAGCTATCCGTTCCCTTCTGTTCGGTTACCGAACAGACTATGTGTGGTCCCCCTTGCTTAACCCCTCGTAATCACCGACCACCCCTGGCTGTTAACAAACAACCAAACAATCACCTCAAGTGCTTCCCTGGGTGGCCGCCTTTTGCATATACGAACACACGTGCTATCAGGACTGGCGGCCATCTTGTCTCCCGAACGCAGGCAGCGGTTCATGGTTGTTGACGGCATGGATCTCTGAGTTGGCTACGCAAGTTTGTGAACCCCGCTGAAACTTGTACCCCCGTCCGTTCGACTTCCTGACCAGCTAGGACAACGGCGTTCAGGAGTAAGAAACTACTGAACAAGGGAAGCATTAATTTCTTAAAAGCCAGGGGCTGCTTCCTTCGGTGTATGCACAGGGACCCCCAAAAGTCGACCGTCCAGCCTGACCAATTTGGTCAGGTCAAAACTTTGTGCGAACCCAACTCTCGTTCTACAGAACCGATATGAGCGCTTTTTGGATGTGTTGTGCGCTGAGATCGGGGCTATTCTGGAATACAATTTTTGTGGGGTTCCTGTACTGTTTTGTATTTTTGTGATATGTACACATTGTATGTAAGTTTTCCTATTTGAGAGATAATTGAGTTTTCTTAATTAGAGCTCAATTATCTCTCAAGCACAATGGCTTGTGGGAAGGAAACCCCTGTGATTTTGTCTTCGAAACCCCATGCTAGGGACAATGTATAAAAAGCAGAATGTGGCCTATTAAAGTCAGATTGCTTCTTCTACCCAATACGACTGGTTGCGTCCATTATATTGGGGAAATGTTACACAACGATAATATTACCATATTCAGCACATCTGGAATTAGCACTAGTGGAGGATTGAAGGAATAACAGCAATATACTAGCGACTAGGGCATAGCTAGTCAGGTGTATTTAGGTAATGATATATACTCCTTTAACGTTAATCCGTATTTTCTTTTTTTTCTTTCTCAGTGCCACCAGTGATTATTAAAGAATGGTCAGCATACAAGGGGAAGTCTCCTCAGACTCCAGAGCTGGTGTCGGCTTTGACATTCAGAGAGTGGACTTGCCCAAACCTGAAGAAGTTGTGGCTCGGCAAAGCTGTAGAAGACAAGAATCGTAGGATGAGAGCATTCCTGGCCTGCATGAAGTCAGACACTCCCAGCATGCTCAATCCTGCAAATGTTCCCACTCACCTCCTCCTGATGTGCTGTGTGCTGCGGTGAGGAACAGTTTATTCTACTCTGCATGTGAGCAGCATTTAGGCTCCACTGAATGGGGAAGAGTCAATGCTCATGTTTCTTTTGTTGCAGGTACATGATGCAGTGGCCTGGAGGAAGGATATTACTCAGGCATGAGCTGGACGCTTTCTTGGCACAAGCTGTATCTGCACAGCTGTATGAACCAGATCAGCTACAGGAGCTCAAGGTAAGAACACAATATTAATGCAAATCTATGTGTATTTCACATGAAGGAGTTTACCAATCAGTATCAGTTCATTAAAAAAAATGAATAGCCATTGAAAATGGGAATATGAAACTGCAGAATGCTTCAGCAAGAGCATATTGTTTTATTATTATTTTTTTTCCCCCATTGGGCAGATTGAGAAGTTAGATGCCCGAGGTGTACAGCTTGCAGCTCTTTTCATGAGTGGGGTGGACACTGCACTTTTTGCCAACGATGCCTGCGGCCAGCCAGTTCCTTGGGAGCACTGTTGCCCCTGGATCTACTTTGATGGAAAGTTATTTCAGAGCAAGCTGATCAAAGCGGGACGGGAAAAAGCTCCTTTGATTGAACTGTGTGATGGCCAGGTAAGGATTCACAAATGAAATAAAAGTTTAGAAGGGAAAAGATGAGGGGGAAGTAAAGGCATGTATACGGATGGATAGAGAACCTGAATAAGGGAAGGAACATCGGAAACAGCATTGTTCAATATGAGTATCCTCGAAAAAGATTTTTACAAGTCTCTTGTGTTCATGTTCCAACAGATTATATTCACTGTGTTGATTAGCCGTATCAATTACCACAGATGTGTCGTTTTCTATAAGTTTGCTGATGTGTCTTCAGTAAATGCACAATTATTGTTTGTTCCCTTTGGGTCCTCCGTATAATCTGTGTATAGAGTGGTTGGGAAATTACATGTGTTCAAATCCCAATTGTTTACCATTTTGTTTTAACCCAGGGAGAGCAGGCAGCCAAAGTGGAGAAGATGAGACAGAGCATTCTTGAGGGGATCAATCTAAATCGTCAGCCACCTCCTCCTCTTTTGCCTCCTCCACCATTCATGCCCCCTATGATGCCACCATTTTACCCAGTGTCACTGTATCCAAGAGCCATGGGTTCAATGCCCCCACCGCCACCCGGTAGGAACAGAGGGTTTTCAGGTGTGTGTTGTGCTTTTTTTTTTTTTTTTTCTTTTTCTTTTTTTTTCTTTTCTCTTTTTCTGTACTACGTTTGCACATCACTCTGCTTTCCGCCACTGATTGTGTTTTTGATTTGCCACAGGAGTCCATCCCATTCCTCCACAGGGAGGCAAGCTAGAAATAGCTGGCATGGTGGTAGGCCAGTGGGCTGGTAGTAAACCTTCCCGTGGTCGAGGAGCCTTTGGCATGCAGGTTGTGTCTGTTGGTGGCCCAGGAAAAGGGTAAGTGAGAAATCATTTTAGAAAAATCTTTTATGAGTATAAAGTTGTCACAGGAGGTTTCTACTGTTAAAAAAAATAGTACTTCGAATATTGACAATTTTTAATAATCATATTTAATGTGAAGTATAATATTATATTCTTTGTCATTATTTTAGATTCTGGTGTATGTATTTGCAGATCTATAATTGAGGGTAAATTAAATATGATGATAAAACTTAGATGTCACTCTAATCTTTTTTTTTTTTTTTTTCTTTTTCTTTTTTTCTTTAAGTCGTGGAAGAGACCCTTCAAACAAAGTAACAAAAAATAACAAGAAGGTGAACAAGCAGGTATGGAGAGAAGATTTCAATATCTATAGAGAATTGTGCTACTAACAAACCATTTCAATCTATTAGGGATAAAAGGTGTTTTTTTCAGATTAATAGCCCAAGTAGCTGAAACGAAAATAAATGGCTCTGGGCACCATAAAAAATGTAATCAAAATCAAGTTGTTATGGTACCATGAGGTCCCTTGCGCTTCCTTACCCACAGAGGTTCAGCCATTTACAATAGGTTTAACGCCAAGGTTGGCTCTCCTGCCCACTTCTCACTGTCTTAATCGACATTTGGTTTCTGAAATTCAACTACTGGAAGCACTGATGTCCCGCTCACTGGTGTGCCGCTGGTCGGCTTAGAGCGGGCAGCTGATGCTGTGAGCAAGTCAGTAGCTCCCCAGTCATTTAAAATAAAAAAAAAGTATGTATTTACTTACAAAAAAATTATTTTTATCCAGTTGCGCTGCAGGTCAAGCGTGAAATTTCTTTTGGTTGACCATGTTTCCTTTTAAATTTCTTGGTGTAGCAGTTTAGGCTTTTTGGTAAAGAAGGCAGAATATGGCTTTATTATCCACAATCTCAATTAACTGATCCTTGTATTTCTTCTTACTTCCAGGGCTCAACAGACAGTCGTAGTCCTTCCCATGTAAACGGGACCAGTGGAAGCAACGCCCCAGAGGAAGAACAGAGTCCTCAAACCATAGCATGTGCCTTATCCAGAGATTGCAGTGACCCTTGTAACAACAACAGCTCCCCTCACTTCACCGGTATAACCAGTGAAAGCAGCGACACCTGCCGTGATGAGAAGCTAGGGCCTACAGCCCTTCAAAAGGAAGAATGAGCAGCACAGGGACAGAATAGGCAAGCGTTGGAGGAGAAGGAGGAGTGTGATGGAGTGACAGATGGAAAAACTGTGACCATTTTAGCTTGTGAAGATGTTGATAATCCAAGGACTTCTTACTTTATGAGGTACTGTGGATTATCAGGCCCCTTACCTCTCCAGTACCAGAGCGATCTGTAATCCCTGGTATTCCCTGCAATGCAGGAAGACCTGGCACTGGAAAGGATAACTTAAGACAAACCCACATTTGACACAAGCTACTCGTGCCGCACTTTCAGTACCTACCACTGATGGCCCTGCGGAAAGGAGCACAGTATGTCTTGGACATATTAAATGGCTGCTAATTTCTCCAAGTTTGGGAAGCATAAGCTAGAATTAATTTTCCGATAGTGGCCATGATGTGACTTGATATGCAACAGACTCAGATTTGTATCTTCAAACTGGGTTTTATGGCATCTCTTACACTTTCATTGTGAAACTGTGCATTGCTCTGTTACGTAGTAAGCATGATGTTGTGATCGTCACCCTATTCTATTCAAAATGGAGACAGCTGTCAGTATTAATCAAACAGGCACTTGTCAATCAAATTGTAGCTGGGATTTGTAAATCTTGATTTAAAATCCTATAGGAAAGTGCCGTGTCTTCTTTGCACTCCCCCTTCTCCAGCCTCTAATTACGGGGGGAAAATTACGCTTCTGCCTAAAAATGTGATCCTGTAGATAATATGGAACTTTTTTTCTGAATTTTATTAATATTATTTTTTATATGTATATAGATATATATAAATATGGCCTTTGTACAAAGGGGAATTTCAGGAAAGAGACTGTCATGGGCAGATTTTTCCTGCCTTCATATAAGGTCAAGCCTGTGTTATGCTGGGTCATTTCATCTGTGATGCAGGTCAGAGTTTGAGGGTCAAAGGTTAATTTGTTGAAGGAAGCAACCATCCTCTCTTGATGAAAAGAAAAAAAAAGCGTCTATTGAGCATTAAATACTAATTTAGCAATGCCTAATGATTCTACAGTTTGTAGAATGATGGTGAATAGCACCTGAATAAAAATAATCAGGCAGATTTGTCACTATCTATTGACTGGTAGAGTTCATTGAACACTGCCAAAAGAACCTTTAGAAATTTGGTGATGTGTATTTAATATTCAGTGTCATTTCGGTATGAATGCTAAAAGGAGTTAGAAGGTTGTGATCATATACAGCACCTTTTACCCTTAAACTGTCGGAGATATCAATGTATTGCTATGCAATTCTTTGTTGAGAGCTCTGACAGAGAAAGGGCTTGTCCTTATCTTTGACCTGTGTGCGTGTGTGCATGGGCAGGGGGTTAGCAATGACACACTGCTTGTTGACAAAGGGGTTAATCTCCTTTTGTTTTGGTGAAGGTGTAATGTGAATGAATGTATGTGATGCATAATGTGTTTATCTCTTGGCAAATGCCACAGATGAACACTTGCAAAAATACGTATCCAGAGCTTGTCTGCTTAGACATGCTGTGTATATTGTGAATATACATACGTTTGTGCACAGACTTTATGTACAGAGAGAGGCAGAGAGAGATCTATTTATGTAACCTATAAATATATATTTAGGCAAAGCCACATCTGCATCCTGAGCAGGACCAGTATTCCTCGGGAACGCTGCCGCTGCTTTGGGGGGGGGTTTGTGGTCATTCAGAACTGTTTACTCCAGACGTGTAATTCTTTTAAGAACAGGAGAGAGCAGATTTAGCTCTTGTGTCCAGCGCTTCAATCGGAAACCTCGCTTGACGCTCACCTCTCCAAAATGAACTAAAACTGCATTATTATTTTTTTTCTACATTGGCATAAAATGCACCCATGGATTTTACTCTGAAGGGTTTACAGTGTGTTGCTTTGCATCTTCCAATGTAAATGTAGGAAGCAATCCATTTTTTTTTTCTTCACACTTGCTAAACAATCGCACTGAAGCTATCTCTGATGAGATCTGTTTTTTTAAAAAAACAAAAAACACATCTTGGGACACAAATACTGCCAGGAAACCTGCCTTCAGCTGATCCTAGGGATTCTTTGATCGGAGATCATTTTATTTGACATACATTTACTTTTCCTACATGGCATCTGAACTTTTTTGTGCAGCACTCTGGAATACTATGAAATGTTGTGGAAGTTCAGATAAGCAGCTATATAGACCAATGTAATTGTTTGCAGCAACTGTCTTTGCTCCGAAATAGGCAAGGGGCAACCAATTATTTTTTTTGTTTTTTTCTTAAAGTGAATTGCGATAACATGTTTGTCACAATTTAATCAATTACTGCATGGCGCTTTCATACCTCTTTCTTAGGCATTCTTGCGCTTTTTTTCCGCCTAGTATTTCTGTTAGCTTCCAAGATTGTAAACAGGCTCCCCAAAGTTTTTGGTTTATTCGCATGAGCTTTTTGATGCTTGCATATATCCCCTCTGGACTAAACCAACAGCAACTTAAGTCTTAAAAGGAGTAGGTTCATGCCAACGTTAATACGTCACACAATTGATCACAAGAACCAAGTCTCTGAGCAGTTCCTATAAAATAGATACCAACATGACATAATCTTTTTTTGTTTGGTTTAGATCAATACCCTAATCGGTTTGTGAACAAATCCTGTTGGGTGTTTAAAGATGACAGTACAGGACTATTGATGACCTAAATAGCACTTTTCATTATTCGAGAACCCTTTGGGTATAATAAATTAAGCACTTACCTGACACGAGACCTGCTGTGAGATTTAACACAGCCATTGCAAGGCTTTCCATATTAAGAGGTGCTGTAGATATCCTTCTATTTCCTGTTTTATATGCAGTTTGCTCACAGGAAGTCTTCTGACAATCTAGTTTCAAAACAAAAGCATATTGTGTCAGGTTTCTACCCCTTATTTCGGGGGCATATATAGTGCCTCCTTTCTGTTCAAGCTAAGCTTTTGAGACTTAACCTGTCTATTAAGGGGTCATGCAAGTTTTTATTTTTCTGATCCTCAGGTTATTAGTTACGATTGAGGTCCTTTCTATGTTCTGTGGTGTCTGATGGCAACATGTAATTGGCATCTGTTTGTATCATAGTACATCAAATATGTGAATTCCCCCCCTCTACCAGAGCTTAAAGGCATGTTCCTTTAACCTTTTAACCATCTGTGCAGCCTACTAGTATTGTAGACACTTAATGCTCTCGCAGAGGTAAACGATGTGGGCCATGTGAGACGCAGTAATATTATTATAAAAAAAGACGAAAAAAGTATCTGCTTCAGAGTACCAATAACATTTCAGTAGCTTAGTGCAGAATACAAATGAGAAAATATGCAATTTTGGCTGTCAGATTAATTTATTTGGTCATAATAAAAAAAAAATAACATGCTGCCAGTTATTGCTTTTATTCAAGCCTTTTATTTTAGTTTTTAGTTTTCCCTGGGGTTAACTATTTATCATCTTCCTTCCATTCAGTATGTCCTCAGCAGTGCTCTGCAGGTGTCTCCAGTTTGGAGCTGACTCCATGTGCTTTTTTGCAGTGTCATGGCTTTAAAAACAGCCCCTTTACATTGCGTTTTTCTTGCTTTTTTTTTTTCTTCCCTATTTAAAAGAAGGGAGGTCTAAAATACAACAGCCATCTGAATCAGTGTTAAGAGATATTGTTCAACAACATAATCCGGTTCTGGCATCATTGTGTTCCCAGTTTGTGTTTCATGGACTGTCTTGGGAGCCAAGTGCAAGCCTTTCTCTACTGATGTTGGCGTCAAATAATGCCGTGCTGCTGGGACCTCTTCCTTTAAGCATCGATATCAGACTTCTCCTGGGAACAGTCATCCCAGGAAACGGGACATATATCCCTCTGCTTATTCAGTAACTCAACTTTGCCACGGAATGGACTTGAGTTCTACCAAGTTGGAGAATTCTTTGTCGTGGCTTCTGACTGTGCGTATTTCCCACAGTCACTGTGGCTTTTAAGGGCACAGCAATATTGTTAATGATGGGGGAACCTATCCTGATATTTCACAGGGGAATACAACAAAACAGTTCCCATACAAGTTGTCAACTTGTTATACTTTTTTTTAGTATAATCTTTTTTTTTTTTTCAAGCCATTACAACTTTACACTTATATTTTAATTATATTTTGTAACTGGATTTCACAATTAAGACTAATTTTAATCACACAAAAAACATCCACTTAATTATCCACCATTAATTGCTGTCTTGATTTTTGGATATATGAAAAAAAATACACCTTTTTATATGTAAAAGTATCTTTTGCTTTATGTTTGATACACATTATATACCTGGTGAGACTGTATACCATCAACTCATTTTTTTCTCACCAAGACAAGTTAAACTGTTCACTAACTATATGTTCTAGTTTTCAATTAAGGTTACAGCTAATCTCATTTGTAACGTGTTTGTAACAGAGTGAACGATACCTTTTGGCAGTCTCGCTGCTGCTGCTGCTGCGGAGTACATTTCTCATGATCCTCAGCCAGCAAAGAATTATGTGACACTTTGCCAACAATGGTTGGATTGACAAAGGGTACCCATCACTGTTATAACTGGTTAAAGCTGCATTTCACGTTTTCAAAAATATATATATTTTCCGATTCTCTGAAAGTAAACATGCTACCTTTACATTATTTCATTAATATTTTAAAAACTACAAATTAGCAAAAGAAATATTGAATCAGGCAAAACTAAAAAGATCTAATACAGTTTATCTTTGTTTGAAGTAACAAAATAATCTCCACTCCCTCTGTATTTTTATGTGATAGATAGGCCTGCACAACATACTTAAACCTTCTTAGAAAACAAATTGTGAGTTTGTTACACATGTGAGGTAATTTATATCATGATTTCCCATTAAAAGCTATTTCTATTCTTCCCTCCCCCTTATGATATATTTCCATACTCAGCAGCATGTTTATTTAAAAAATAAAAATTATCGTGAATGTGAAATGTTGCTTTAATTCAGCAGGGTAACCAGTATTCTGTAAATTGATCCACTGGTCATCCTTATTGCATTCCCAAGTGTTTTCATGAAACACATCACATAGAAGGGAAATAAAAATGTTTTAACTTCTGTTCGTTTTGTAAAATTACACAGCTAGTTTTTACTTTGGTGTTAAGGGGATGGGGTGGGGGGAAGGGAGCAAGGTATATCTTTTGATGTAACACTGTTCTTTATAGTCAATCTGAGCGATATGTATGTGCATCAAGTTCCCAAGATCCCTTGTTATCTAAATAGAGCCAGGATTGGTGGGACTCATAACCCTAGAAGTCGGGAGCTTTGGGAACGTAAGTTGTTTATTGGCATATTCCGTGTATTGTACTTAATTTGGCACTGGAAAACAAGGTGCATTTTCTACATCAACACTTTGACACAGTAGCAATATACTGATGAATTGCCAAGTTCAGCATTTTTCATTTTCACAAACTAGACCATGATCAAGTTTTTTGGTGCTCTCCATGACTTTTATCATAAGCATGTGGCCTGCGTATCACAATTTAATATTCCATTTCCAGACACTGTGGCTGTAAGAGAGGCACATACTCCTGATGGCCCATGACTCTGGTTTATGTGAAGTGGTAAAGTTCATGGTGGTTGCCCACTTTTGATCAAGTAGATTACATTTTTGATAGTCGGACATCAAGATGTTCAGTTCTGGGAACCTTGATGTCTCTCATAACAGAGCAAACCATTTAACTTGCTCTAAAACACATCTTTCCAGTTTGGCTTCTTTTGCTTACATGTTATATAGAGAATTTTTTTTTTTTTTTTTGGGTTATATTTCAGGATGCACCACATCCTTTGCAAGCAATCTAACACATACTGATGAATTACCATGTCTTTTAAGATTTTAATTATCTAAGAAACAAACGAAATCAACTAACACACCTGTTTTTGTTATCTTGTTCAGATTTGAACTAGAGATATGAGTTAAAAAATGAAAAAAAATAAAAACCTATATATAAAAAAAAAATCCTTGCACCTAAATCCTTAGGGCATAAACCTGACCTTTTATGTATCTGCTGCACATGTACTTGTGATATTATGCTTCCTTTTTCCTGGTTTTAGTGGTAAACTAATTGCTATTTTTCAAGAAGAAATGAGAAATATTTGAAAGAAAATTATGCTGATTTTCAAAGTTTAACTATATATATATTGTAAGCCCGCTCCCTGTTGAACCTGATTAATATTAACTTCTGCTTTCTCTTTCAATACGTTCAATACGTTTTTATTTAAAACTCTTTTTTTTTTTTTAATATCTAGTTGAACCTATCATTGCAATGATATTTGTTAGTAATTCATGTTTAACAAATACTGTCTGTGTTATTTACAATGAAAAAAAAAAAATCCCCCAAACCATGGCTTCTGGATTATATTTTCTCCCCTGTTAATAAATGCCCTTTATGCTAGTCACCTGTTTTAGTGGATGGGTAATGTGTAACCTTTTCCCACGTCCCAAATCTTCCCGTCCTGTAATTCCTATCTCCCAGCATCTCCATAGTTTATCAATGTAAGTTAGAGCGGCAAATCTCTGGGAATGTCTGTTTTTGCTGAGAAGGTGACCTTATGATGCAGAATGTTTAGGAATGCTTAATGGAGGAGCTTGGTTTCCAGTTAGAAAGACTTACAGTGCTTAATAAAGTCTATTCTTTTAGTAAAAAATGTTTTTAAAAGTGTGGTGGTTTCTTTTTTTTTTTCTTTCTTGTGTTTAATTGCAACATGGTCAATACGAACTAAAAGAGGAATTTCATTTTTCAGTTACTATAATTTACTTTCAAAATGAAAACCGATCTAAAATTCTTGCACAATCAAGAAGATAGATAACATATATAATAAAATAGGGCCTAACTTTGTCTTTATACTTTTGAAAATGTCAAAATCTGGAATATTGATGAGTTTCTGGCTTCCTTGCTTTGCCATGCTCCACCAGGCATGACGCAGGTGCTTGGGGAAAAAGGCATATAAGTGTATACCATGGGCTAAACATGCATATGTGAGATACTTCTGTTGGCAGGCTGGTGCCATTACTTGAAGAAATATAGTGGAGGAAGGAATGTCCGTCCTCTTCTCCCTAGTGTTCCAATCCAGTAGATACCACGAAAAGTCTTTACAGTGAAGATATATAGTCTTTAGTGTGCACTGGGAGTCAGGAGATGGAGTCTGTGAGTAATGGTTGCACTGTGGGTGCCTGGCACGGCTGCCATCATGCATCCATACATACTTGGTGCCTGCCTCTACAATAGTCTGGTCGATGTGGGCAGCTCATTTGCCCGGATTCCAGTAAAGCAGCATGTGCAGTCCATTTCATCAGGGTGTGCACTAGGAAAATTTTCCCCTATGTTTTAATGTAATGTGAATATTTGTTAAAATGTTGAATGAATGTAGGGTGGCTGTAAGTGTTGTAATTATGTGTTATGGCTTTCTGTGCGTGATGTACAAAGCTGGCCGTCTGTAATGTCTTTATAGCTGTGAGTAATGTGTGTGGGTAGCTGTGAGTGATATGTTTGGACCACTGTGAATGTTGTGCGTGGCACTGTGTGATATGTGGGATGTAGCAAAATTACCATCTAGTACCGTGATAGCGAACCTATGACACACATGTCAAAGGTGACACTCCGAGACATTTCGGGTGACGCATTGTTTATGGACGGTCATCGCCTAAGAACAGTGAACACGCGCTGCACTTACTTTGTACGCGCTCTGGTTGCTTCTTGCTTGCGTCCTAGCGTGTCACGGCAACGCTAGGGTGAACCCCGGGTCATAGCGCAGCACGGTCTCCTCCAACACTTCTTCCGTGAATGAGCCCAGAACACTGATCCTAAGCCTGCTGAGTCTATTGGAGAACTGTAAGTAAGTTTAGCAATCCTCAACACCTTCATTTCTGCACAAGTTTAATGGGACAAAGACAGAGCTCTTCTTTACTCCCCAGACTCCTGTTTCCTAAAGGCACACTTCATTCTACTGACCGTAAACCAACCCTGCATCAGCAAATTATGCATTTTCTCATTAAAAGATAAAAGCTTCCCTGATGTGAAAAAAAATATTACTATTTAACACATTTTATGTCAAAAGGCAGTGCAGAGAATGTCTTTCAATCTCTTCACAACCAAGAAGACTTCGTAATTGTAATATATATGAAACCATGTTTATAGAGACACTGCAAACCAATAGAAATAATGTACACTTCGTACTAGCAGAATTATTAGTAAAGGTTTGTCTTGAAAAAAATTTATAAGTATACCCCATACCATTTCCTGTCAATCAATCAATCAATCAATCAGTTGTATGCTGACAGCTGACTAACAGAAGAGACCAGGAGAACCCTGCCGTAGGCAGTTTGCATTTTGCTGCAAACCTGTCTCATGCTTGCTGGGGTAACATAGGACATATAGAGCTAGAAATATCACAAAATTATGGATATTTCTAGATGTGACATGGCCCTCGAGTTAAAGGGACACTATAGTCACCTGAACAACTTTAGCTTAATGAAGCAGTTTTGGTGTATAGAACATGCCCCTGCAGCCTCACTGCTCAATCCTCTGCCATTTAGTAGTTAAATTCCTTTGTTTATGAACCCTAGTCACACCTCCCTGCATGTGACTTGCACAGCCTTCCATATACACTTCCTGTAAAGAGAGCCCTATTTAGGCTTTCTTTATTGCAAGTTCTGTTTAATAAGATTTTCTTAACCCCTACTATGTTAATAGCTTGCTAGACCCTGCAAGAGCCTCCTGTATGTGATTAAAGTTCAATTTAGAGATTGAGATACAATTATTTAAGGTAAATTCCATCAGATTGAAAGTGAAACCAGTTTTTTTTTTCATGCAGGCTGCTGTCAATCATAGCCAGGGGAGGTGTGGCTAGGGCTGCATAAACAGAAACAAAGTGATTTAACTCCTAAATGACAGTGAATTGAGCAGTGAAATTGCAGGGGAATGATCTATACACTAAAACTGCTTTATTTAGCTAAAGTAATTTAGGTGACTATAGTGTTCCTTTAAGCTAGGTTTTGGTTTTTCTTTTACGAATTTTGACAAACCAAGCTCAAAAGGTTCGCCATCACTGATCTAGTACAAGATGGGAAGGGAGATTCAAGTTAGTTCCCCCTCAGCCCAATATAGCTGGGGGGAGGTAAGGTGCTGTAGTGAGGGTTCAAAGGCAACAATCAGGGATAGCGGCTGTGGTGATGGGACAGGGACAGTAATACAGTACAACTGAGCAGAGAAAGTGGCCTGGAAGTACAAACCACGTTTTCCCTCCCTACACGGTATCCAGAGCAGCTTGCGATCGCTTGGCTTGGGGAGAGGGTGCGGACACAGGGAGACCTTCTGATCTCAAACAAATGCAAGCTGTGGGTGTAAAATAAGGCGCTTAGTGAATTTAAAAAAAAAAAAGAGGATAAAATGTGTTTAAAGCAGCTGTATAACTCCGTGGATATCCCAAAAAATCCACAAGGAAATGAACAGAAAACTAGACCTTCTGATATCCCTGCCAACTCACAAGCAGCTGGCGCCCTAAGCCACCGCTTAAGTGGCCTAATGAAAGCCCCCGGCCCTGTAAACTGGATGGGTAATGTGTAACTTTCTCCCACGTCCCAAATCTTCCCGTCCTGTAATTCCTATCTCCCAGCATCTCCATAGTTTATCAATGTAAGTTAGAGCAGCAAATCTCTGGGAATGTCTGTTTTTTGCTGAGAAGGTGACCTTATGATGCAGAATGTAAACTGCATATCCCAAAAACCCAGTAGGATGAACCCTTTGACATTTGGACACTTGGGGTGGTTCGATCCACATAATCACAATACACAAATCAAATTGACCAGAAAATTGGATACAAGTCAAGGCAAACTGCACCATTAGTCCATACAGGGTTATAAATGTTTCGACAGCAGCTATATTGCCTAAATGTCTAAATTAATTTTTTCGAAATTTTTGAGAGTATTGAATAACCACGTCTCCCAACATCGTGGGGTATGAGTGGGTGAGCCAGTGACGCGAAGTCCAAAATGGGTACCATCCAGATGGGTGGCTAAGTTGCCCAGAGAAAGGGGGACACTCAGACTTACTGACATCCTCTTTGGCCTCAGCACAGCGCAAGCGTGTCCAATGAACCCCCAAATCCAGTAACAGCAGGGATACATTCAGGACTGGATTCTGGAAGGTTGGTGGGGGGCAAAGAATTACCTGGATTGCTCATTTGACAACTATACTTAAACCAAATTTAGACATTATTATTATTATCATTATTATATCCAAGTGGTAATATGAACTCACACAGGTAAGTGGACCTGATTATGGACAGGTAGTGGGTGAGTAGGTGGATTTCTATGCACAGCCTCTTGCAAAGCTGGCTTTAAATGATTTATTTTTGCTTTCAGATAATATATTTCATATTATTAGAAGTAAGTACATAATGTGAGGGGGAAAACATTTAAAATAAAGCAAGAGTAGCTACAGAATAGTGTTTGGAAGGTGGAAAGGGGAGCCTGCCTCTACCAAGATGGCGCATTTAACGACCCGAATGTTGTTTCAACTAACTTTATTGATCTGTGTTTGTCGCTTACTGGTGACGACTAAGAAGCGAGGCGGAGCTATTGGAGGTAATGGCGTCGCGAAGGCCTATGCCTCTTCTATTATTGAAGCCGCGGTGTCCGCGGGCTCAGCCCGCCTCTGCCCACCCCCGGGCCGGCCTGTGATCGCCCTGCCGCCCGCCTGTCCTCGGTGACCTCTCCGAACTCGCTGCCGGCCGGAGGGCGCCCGAATCCGGACTCCAGGCTCAGGCCTCGGCCTCAGGTAAAGCGCGGGTCCGGGCCTGTCACAGGGAGAGGGGGGCCCCCCTCACACTCCTAACATTAAACTCTCCCACTGAGCCTGCAGCCCCGGGACCCTCACAGAACCCACCGCCGGGAGTGCATTTACTAAACTGCGAATTCAAACCCCAGGGGTAACATTCAGACCAAAGTAGCCGAATTGGAAAAACTCTCCGAGTCAGGCTTACTATGAGATCAGCTACTCTGCCCTTAAATGTAAAATCCACTCTGAATTCCCACCTTAGTAAGTAACCCTGATAGCAGCAGCAGCAGCAGTTTGGTTATTTCAGAATGTTGTCATTAGGAGTTAAGCTCGATACAATTCAGAGTTTAGCGAATAATTCAGAGTTTAGCGAATACATATCTTGGTTATTACTGTTAGTGTGTGTGTATATATATATATATATTTATTTTAAAAAATGAAAGAGAGTAGGACCTGCCAAAGATAGGGTACATTGACGTCGTGGCAGGCTTATGCAATGTATCATCATAAAATGTAACTAAACCCCCATTGTTTTTTTTGCCTAGATTAGGTGTTTTTAATAAAACTAGCAAAATCTGTCAGCACCAAAGTAGCTGTTTAGTAGATAAGGGAGTGCGCTGGATTTTCATTTTTACTGTACTTATTGGCCCCCAGCAGCACCCCATTTAAGCATGTTCATGTGAGTGCAGCCAGCCCCTTGTTTTCCCATATATATTAGTTTATTTACAATACCGATAATTAGGTTGTAAATAACCGTCCCAGTTCTCTTTATTTCAAAGCTGTAAACTAAAACCTATTCTATACTCTCTGCTGTTCTTTATTGCATGTTTACGTTAAACTAGTTGCTTCATCATTTTATTAGTACCCCACACCATTTTTTTGTAAATACTTCTTTGCCATTTGGTTTATGGTGGGTAATCACAGGATATGTGAGTAACCCATGGTGGTTTCTAATGTTAGCTAATCAAATGAGAAATGAGCCATTAATGACCCTAGTGATAACATATAACTCATTACGTATCCAACAAAATGCAGCCTTTGTTGTGTTTTATTTGTTGTTGTTTTTTTAATACAGTTTTTACCCTCTTATACGGTAATTGAATTCTCTTCCACGTTACAAAACTTTAAACCCAAAAGACTGAGTTGGAGAATGCTGTAACAATGTAATCTATACATTTTGATTGGTGTTGTATTTGGTAACTCTTGTTTCTATCTCCACAGATCATATATACAAGACAACAGTATTTACTGGGCTGAACGGGCATCATCAATGGATCTCTTTGTTATTTAAGAAGGACACTCCTGCTTGGATTACTATATCTATGGTGTTCTTGTTTGTAGCTGGTCTTTAAGAAGCTGAGGATTTTTCACATAGACATTCTCTGTGCCGTATCGGTTTTACATGCTATAAGATGGCATCGGTGCCTGTGTACTGCTTGTGCCGCCTGCCTTATGATGTGACCCGTTTTATGATTGAATGTGATGTCTGTCAGGACTGGTTTCATGGCAGGTAAGTCTGCTAGCTGGGTAACCGCATTCAGGTATTGCTGTTATGTGTGGACCTTACATGTATTTTCTGCGTCTTGTAAAAGGGGCAGAAAAACACTGCATTTCTAGTCAATAGTTGTTTTTAAAGCTATGAAATACTAGCTCTGAAATCTGCAGAAAATAAATAAAATCCTTTATAGTGGTTTAACTTTATGTCTTCGTCCAGTAGGAAGAAAGCAATAAGATAACCTAATATAATATTTTACCTAGCTGTGCGTGTGTGTGCCTTTGTCGCACGCACACTGACAGAGGCACACACACATGCACAGCTAGGTAAAATCTCCAATCTCTTGATATATACAATCAGAGATCCAAGATATTGGTTGCTAGATTGATATTTCATTTGACAGAGGAGATAGTGTTATCACATAGATCTACAGGGATGATTAACCCAAAAAATAATAATATTCTGGAGAAGTCTGCTTGCTTCATTTGTTTGCAAATCCTGATATTTCCAGAGCAACATAGACACATGCCTTGGACTGTACTCTAATCTGTAGAAAGCTTACGGGAGAGATGGACTTCACAGAAAGTTACGTACACAAAAATGCAGCGTTTACATTGAAAAGGTTACAGGGACAGGCTATAGGCACCAGAACAACTACATTAAACTGTAGTGGTTCTGCTGACTATAGTGTCCCTTTAAAAAAACAACTGGCTCCTAACTTTTTTAGTTGACTCCTAGATTCCAAACAAATTTGTCAAGCCCTGATGTAGCCACAATAAATGGTTTGTACATCCTTGTTTTATTTAACATTTACATCATGCTGTATGATTATGCACTCTTAATTTATTGTATGAGTTAATCCATTCTCTTATTTCATCATTTGCTGACAGCTGTGTTGGGGTGGAGGAGGAAAAAGCTTCAGAGATTGACCTGTATCATTGTCCTAACTGTGAGATCACTCATGGGCCGTCTGTTAGTAAGTAAATACTTTGCAAATATATGAGAAATTAGTCTTATGTCACCTGGAGCTATTTGGAAGATACACTTTGTCTTCTTTACAATTGTGAATGGCCACTCTGAGCACTGACTGCTGCAGTGTACTATTGTGGCTTTGGTGGAAGGCTATATGGCTGCCTTCAGAGTTGTCTACCTTCAGGCAACCATAATAAACTTTAATTTGGCTAGCCCAATAGATATAGCCTATCGTTTTTGTACAGGTGATATGTCCACGTTTTCTCAGTGTAATGCATAGGCACCCAGACCACTTCAGCTTATTGAAGTGGTCTAGGTGCAGTCTCCCAGGTGCCTTAATACTGCAAAGGTATTTATTGCAGTTTTTAAGAAACTGCAATAATTACCTTTGTGGGTTAAGTCCACCTCTTGTGTCTGTCTATTGGTAGGCACTAGAGGGAGTTATAGTGTCAGGAAAACAACTTTGTTAACTGTCGAGTAACCAACCTATGGAATTTAATTCTAATAACATTATTAATTAAAAACTGCATGTAGAATACTCCCTTAACTATAAAATGCTCTTTAGTTAAAAAAAAAAATATTGAGGGTAAATGTATCCAATTGCATTGCTAATGGACCAGGGTTTTTAAAAATAATTTGGTGTGCTCCAATGGGGCCTATTTTTATTTATATACATTTTGGTTTTATTTGTGTCCTCATTTGTCTTTTTTTTTTTTTTTCTTTTTTTTTTCTGTTCAGTGAAACGCCGGCGTGGCGTGAAACAACAGGATGCTGCTTTGAGCAAAGACTTAGGAAAGCCAGTGCAGACGGGAAGTGCGTGTTTCATCAAGGAGTTAAGGAGTAGGAATTTCCCCAGGTAACCAGAGCTCCTGTTCGTTATTTGGGCTGTCTAGCCTAGCATATTAACCATACCTGTTTTAACAAACACTATCAGCAGCCCTTTATGTAAAAGAAAAGATCACAGGTATAATTGGTGCTTCAATACCAATATCTAGCTCATCTAACTTTATCTCCTTATACACACCTCATCCCAAGATTCTGAAAGAAAAAAAATTTATATGACCTAATACACGGAGACAAGTTTTCATGTGCCGATAAACATTATGTAATTTGCTTCCTACATCTTCATAAATCCCTGCATCTTAAAGAAATGTCAGGAAGAGTCAGAAGAAAAACAATAAAAAAAAAAACAGACTTGTATGAGATCCAGGCTGGTTCTGATTGTCAGCCACCATTTTCACAGCCAATTACAATTATTTAAATTAAACAAGATTTGTTTAGTGCTAACAAAACATGTATGTCATGTGGGTGAACAGAGCCCTGCCCAAACAAACGTATGTTCTTTCTAAACTTATCTTAAAGTCCTCTTATATAAATTGCAAATAAATAAGAAATACAAAAATATATATTAAAAAGGTAAAAAGTAGAATCCCATCTCTAAGTGCCTTTTTATTATTTCTTTTTTTATTTACTTAAAAAGTGGCAAAATGTACATAATCAGGAGCATTGTAATTTACTTGTTGCCACTTTTTAAGTAAACAAGTGGATATTATTTTTTATTTAAGTATTTTTTATCTTTATTTTATTTATTATCATCCTTCCTCCTTTCCTGTTTTGAACTAATGGAGGGGTTGACCAATGATATTTTTTTGTTTTTATTTTTTTAATATTTTATAATTGTGTCTGTGTACGTAGTAGGTTTGTTTGGATTCTTTCCTATTGGGGGAGCTGCTGCTACTACGTTAACATTTTCTGTTACTCATTTTTATTTCGCATTTATTTATTTGTAGAGCTGCTTACTAAGCACCATTTTAATATTGTGTGGTAGAAAGTTAAAGGTGTTTTTTGTTTTTATTTTTTAAAAGATATCTGGACTTCATGTTCTTTTATCATATTCGTATTCTTGAAAATGAATTTTGACTGAAATACTTAAATGTCCAGTGCAGATGAGGTGATCCTGAAGCCACAGGGAGCTCAGCTTACCGTGGAGTACCTGGAAGAGAACAGCTTTAGCGTCCCAATTCTTGTCCTGAAGAAGGATGGGTTAGGGATGACCCTTCCTCCCCCGTCTTTCACTGTGAACGATGTGGAGTATTATGTGGGTATGTTAAGACCTTTTTAAAAAAAACAAAAAACAATGTTTTATTATTATATATAATTCCCTTATTTTTTTGATTTTTCTCAGCTTTTTTTGTTTGTCCCTAAAGATATAAATTTATTTTCTCTTCCCCGTTACAGGTCCAGAGAAGGAGATTGATGTAATTGATGTAACGAGACAAGCAGATCTGAAGATGAAATTGAAGGATTTTGTAAAATATTACAACAGTCCCAAGAGAGAGAAGGTGTTGAATGTAATCAGTTTGGAATTTTCTGAGACCAGGTCTGTGTTTATGTTGGATTACCATTATTCCCAACACCCAGAAAAATTGAAAGTATTAAACTTTTATTAAAGATAGGTCTAAACTTGTTTGCAGATATTTCGTTTTACAATGCAGATCCAAATGTTTATTTTTGCGGTGTTACATAGAACATAGTTACAGAGAAAACTCAATAGTTAGAACAACCTTTCCACCCCTCATACTCCATTATTTTTGGAATAGCAGCAGGAGTGCATGTTTGGGTAGTGTGTGCTATTTAAATTTTTATGGTTGTGGAGTACTTAAACCTAGAATTTAGGACAAACCTTTTTTGTGGACTTCACAGCTTTATAAATGTTGTTCTATAATTTCTAAATACTAAGGTGATTCCCACAAGCCATAGGTTTCAGTGTATTTTATTTTTAACTAGATTTCTGCTTTGGCAGGTTATCTAACTTGGTGGAGACTCCAAAGATTGTGCGGAAGCTTTCCTGGGTTGAGAACCTTTGGCCAGAAGAAAGCGTGTTTGAGAGGCCTAACGTCCAGAAATACTGCTTGATGGGAGTGAAAGACAGCTATACTGATTTCCACATTGATTTTGGAGGGACGTCTGTCTGGTACCATGTTCTAAAGGTAAATATTTTGAAGCAACAGTATTCAAATGTCTTCATCTCATTAATGTATTGACTCCTTATTTTATTGGAGCTACACAGTATTATCTTGAGTATAAAAATTACTTCAATACAAAGCACTGTAGCGAGAAGTCCCTTTGAAATCCCAGTAATCTTGAATTGTAGAAGAAATGATTTCATTGAGCCCTAATATTCTGTAACCCACTTTATTTTTCCTTTTACTCAGGGAGAGAAAATATTTTACCTGATCCATCCCACCAAAAGCAATTTGGCTCTGTTTGAATGTTGGAGCAGCTCCTCCAACCAAAATGAGATGTTTTTTGGAGATCAAGTGGATAAGTGCTACAGATGTCCTGTTAAGCAAGGCCAGACGCTCTTCATCCCTACAGGTGAATCATCTTGGACAGGATAATTAGGTGGTGCTGTGGTCCTTGTTCTCCGAGTTCCTCCATTTGGTTTTTTATTGTTTCCTCAGACCATGTCTTTCTGTTCCACAGGGTGGATTCACGCCGTGCTCACTCCAGTCGACTGTCTTGCATTTGGTGGGAATTTCCTGCACAGTCTGAACATATCCATGCAGCTAAAGTGAGTAGTGATGTGTGAAAGAGGAGAGGAAAAAAACTCTTCTAACTTCCTCTTTCTTCAGTATGTCTCTTTATTCCATCCATAGTTTTTCTGATCTTTAAGCACTTGTAAAACATTTGTGATTTTAAACATTTTCGTACCCTTACTTTTTCTGTTTCTTTCCTTCTTTCTCTAGAGCGTATGAGATTGAGAAGAAGTTAAGCACTGCTGATCTATTTAAGTTTCCAAACTTTGAGTCAATCTGTTGGTATGTGGGGAAGCACTTACTAGACACTTTCCGTGGTGAGTCACATGGGCACAACTTGGTCTTGATGTACATAGCACTGTCATTGGTCTGCTATTCTTATGTGACTGTGGTCTGTATTTCAGTGGTAGGAACATGATGATAACATTGTCTTGCTACTAGTTCTCCTTTTGAAAGCTCTAATAACATATAAATATAACCTATTGCAGAATTCACAGAATTTTATGCAAATTATTGAGTGCTTTGCTTTCACCCCCTATTATGTGTATACAGGACTGCGAGAAAACAGGAGACACCCAGCATCTTATCTACTTCATGGAGCCAAAGCCCTTAACACTGCGTTCAGAATCTGGACAAAGAAGGAGGTGTGCTTTCTCTCTGTCATACTTGGAAGATGATTAGCCTGTAGAAGTGCATGTTGGAATTTGCTGCAGAATTCACATTGTTTAACATTTTTCTGCATTGCTTACAGGCTATCCTATCCGTTTTAAAACAGAACTATCCTATCGTGGGAGGGAGTTTCTACTCACTGTACCATCCTTAAAATGTGTACTGGCTTTAGTAGGGTGGGAAGTCCAATTTTGATTGGCTAATGCCTTTCCAGAATTTCAGAGCAAAATACTCTTACACAGAAATTTTATTTGAGCTAGCAATTCCCTCTTACACATACACACATTCATTCTCAGACTCACAACCCACTGAATTTGCTTAGAGGTATCAACATATTTTAAATAGCGTCCTGCTGTCTGTGAAGGAGCCCAAGTCAAAATCTAGTGTCCATTTAAATATAGAAATGTTCCCCAGTTGTGTGTGTTTGTGGGTTTTGTTTTTTTTTGCCATATGATTTTTTTTTGTAATGTTATATCAGATGTTCTTGTTCCACTTTCCAGTCCTCCTCCATTTGATATATTTATCTATTCTAGGCCTTAATGGATCATGAAGAGGAAATTCCGGAGACCATTGTTACATCTCAGCTCATCAGAGATCTAGACCGTGAGATCCGACTGATGGAGGTAATAAAATTTAATGCGGTATCCTACCCAGGTTTGCTCTTGTTTTTAATACGATGCATTTTGTGTATTATCTCTTGGTAATTTCCAGTCTTTGTTTGTCATACTTTCTGTGCCCATAATGATAGTGTATGCATAATTTTAAACTTCTTATCTGTTAAAGGAACACTACACACCCCTAAATCAGCTTAGCTTGTTGTGTGAAGAGTGTGTCCATCCCCCCATTTTACAATAAGTGCAGATTTCAATAGAAATTGTCACTTTTATAAATTAGGCTTGTTACTCCCCCTGGCTGTCAATCAGACAACCGATCCTGTTACTATCTGGTTGTTTTGCTCAGTGGAACTAAACTCAAGAGGCAAACAATCGCTCAGAGCACCTGCCTTGCAAAGACTTCTCGTGGAGCTGCATTGGGAAGTCTGTGATTGGACAGACTTTCTGTGTCGGGAAAACCTGTTTTGAAGATAAATTGCCAATAAAGTAAAGAAATGCATAATTAAACACAAAAATGTTTTCAATGGGGTATATCCGCTAAATAGTGTTTAGTGGGAGGGGAGAGGAGTGACAGTGGAATGTTCTTTTAAGTATCATTTTGAGGGGTGGGAAACTGCTGTGCGCTAAATATACAGAATCTATGAGACCCTGTATGTCAACCCGCAGGACATCTTTCATCAGAACCTAGAGAAGACAGGCAACCTCTTGGGTCTTACAAGAAGTCCTTTGCCTGGCATCAACTCTCCCTCCAAAACCACCCTTCCATTAAAGAACTCCAAAAAGAGGGCTTCTAAACCAAAGGAGCCCCTTAAGAAAGGCGGCAGGAAGGGAAAAGAAATGCAAGAAACTAACAGTAACCCTGAATCACCTGGGACTCCCACAAATCAAAACCAGAAGAAAACCGTGACACCCAAGAAAGAAAAGGTAGATTTCTGTAGAACAAACGGGAGGACAATTTATGTCTTGCATATATCCATCTATTTATCTTTCTTCGCTATTCTTTTCAAACTTCTCCTGGCAGCAGCCCCTGAATGATAAAAATATAAATTTGCTGGTGAAACCGGGGTTGTCAATCCTGTCAGGGCTCAAAATTTCCATTCTCCACTAGTCATTGACGAGCGAAAATGTAGAAATCCACTCTTGGAGGGTATTCTAAGGCTTGCAGTGGTGAATAACGTTTAAGGCCTGACTTGTTGCATAGGGCTGCACATGCCCTGATCCTGTTATATGCTTTTCTTTCTGTTAGTCTTTGTTTCTTGTGTGTGTGTACACACACATGTTCTTTCTCTATTTCTGTTCCACAGCTTTTTTTTTTCCTGGCAGTTGGAGTGCCAGAAATTGGTTGTCACTTGGTATTCCAGTTACTTTGGAATAGTGCGGAAATTAACAGGAATTTTCCAGGACATTATAAATATTTGTCCAGAATAGACACAATGTAACTATTCTCCAACACAATCCTATAACAAGCTCTGCTATTTTTGGCCCGAAACTCTCAATTCTTGTAGGGACTGGATTTAACAGAGGCATTAATATTAGCCCATCTGTCTCTAAATACTGCAACTAATTAAGATGAGCTATGTGAAAAATGTTATTACATCACAGCTGTAGTAGTAATTACAAAACAAAAGTCAGCAAGTTCTGCCTGCCCATTGTTTTATTAACCAATATATTGGTAATTTCCCAGTTTGCCACACCATTTGCATAAATACAAATGCATGGTAAAAATATCAAACAATACTTTTTTTTTTTTCTTTTTCTATAGAGATAATAAATCTCCATGATCCATTTTATCTTCCTTACCAGAAATCACACCATATTACAGCTGCTCACCTTTTTTTTTCCACGGTGTTCTGGAAATTCGGATAGTGTGGTTAATTCTCAATTTCTACATATCACTGCTTGCTTGCCCCACTCACCCCTGCAGGATTTGTGTTCATGGTGGTCTGAACTTAAAATCCAGACATGTTGTGCATAGCATCTTGATTACGTCTGATCTATATCTGTCTTGTTTGTTGGGGCTTTATTCCCCTCTTGCTTCTCTGTACATTTTTTATATAGTTGATAGTTTCACTTTTTTTGCCCCTTATGTTAGGTGGATGACTCCCTGGATTTTATGGATGAGGATCCACAGGGCTGCCTCTTGGATGCTGAAATAGCAGAGAATAAGCTGAGGCTGGTACTGTCCAATGGAAACAACATCGGGTAATGAGTTTGTAAATTTTCTGTGCTAGTACACGAGATTGGAGCCCTCCAAAGTAAACCTTATTCCCTCGGTTGACAGGCCTGATATAATTGCATTAAACGTATTTGCTGTTCTTAAGTGATTTGTGCTCTCAAATCTCATACTAGATAGTCTCTTACTGTCTTGCAAGGCAGCGAGAGTGTGTCTCTTAACGCTCCTAGTGACAATCAGCAGAAAATGCAATCATTAAAGCAGCTTATCAGGAATACATTGTTCTTCTTGTATCTTTCTGTGTTTAAAAAAAAAAAAGAGAGAGAGAAATACAAGAACTAAAACCTTAGTTTAACCAAAGCATTTTGATCTACCACTAGTACGTTTATTTCTGCTATGGTTGTTTGTTTTTGTTGTAAGTTTTGTTTAGATGTTTTAGTTTCTCTACAGAACCAATATTCTGTTTTTGTGTTTGGGGTATATTTGTGTGGCTCATTACATTATACAGAATATTGTAAGCGTGTATTGGATTTCTGACTTCCACTGACTTGTACTCCATCATTCTCTTTTAGTGGGAAAAAGGTCCGTGTTGGAGCAGGCAGCAGGCGACTATTTGCCGCAAATAAACAACCCAAAAAGGAACAACTCGAAGCAGACCTGTCCCCGGGAGAACCTTTCGTAATGGATTCTGAGGATGACTTGCAGATTGATGAAACGCCACGGAAGGAGAAAAAGCCTGTACTTCCAAAGAGAAAACTCAGCAGTACGTACTCACCAGCATGATTCTGTGAACGTGATTCCTGCCTATAGTCCTCCATCATGGAATGCTGTAATCCCTTTCATGTGGCAAAAAGGCTAGAGAAATATGTATACCTTATTTATCCAAAAGTAGGTGGAACATCTCACTAAAAGAATCTTGGAGTTGTTTCACAAACCACTGGAGAGCTACTGGTGGGTGACCCCTGGGTTATGTGTAAACTATTTTAGACTTTATGACAAAACATTAGAAAGGTGAAGCTGTATAGCACTCCATAGAGTGAGACTTATTTCCTTGTGATGAACTGCTTGAAATAAAGTTGGAGAGCATAATATTTAGGAAATGCTACCTTTTCAACAAAATGTATCCCACATTAAAAAGTGCCAATCCTATCAACTGATGATTATTCACTTTTTAAGTTTAGGTGATCTTACTGAGTTTTCCTTGTTTAGAATTCCCTAGAAAGCTACCTCGTGCAAAGCCCTGCTCCGATCCAAATCGCGTCCGAGAACCTGGGGAGCTGGAGTTTGATGTTGAGGTAGGTTAATGTCCGAGTCTATCAGGAGTCTTTTTCGGCTGTGATGTAAAAATTCACATTTCTGAATTATCCAATCTTTATTAGGAAGATTACACAACAGACGAAGACGTAGAGACAGCTGATGGAGACCTGGGCGCTAGCAGTGGAGGGATATTAGACCTGCTGAAAGCGAGTCGCCAGGTTGGAGGGCCAGACTACTCGGAGCTTGAGTAAGGAAAATGGAGCATTTACCAATATTTAACATTTGGGGCTGTTGCCTTTTTGCAGTATATTTTGCAGCTAGACATTTTGTTAAATAAGTACATTATTGTCACTTTTAAATAGGCCTATTGTTTTAGTTACAGACACCGTAATCGACTGTTCTTTGAATATATTGAATAATTGTATCCTAACAGTCCACTAAGTGAATTCTGGGTGGCATTAATTTTAAATTTGATGTAATACCATAAGTCAAGTTACAACATTATATGATATAAATGTCAAAATTTACATTTTTTTATTTTCTCTATCAATTTTCCCACCTTTTTAAAGGGATTTTTTTTTGTGAATGTTTAATTCTTTAGTACACTCTTTACAAATCTATATTGCTTGCAATTCTTCCCTAATATTCTCCATATTTTTCTGTATAGCGAAGCACCTGCATCTCCCAGCACACAAGAGGCTATCCAGGGAATGCTGTGCATGGCCAACCTCCAGGCTTCCTCTTCTTGCACTCCTTCCAACCTTCAGGCATGGTGGGCAGCTGGTCAGGACAATAGTGCTGGGTTAGGGCTACCACAAGGAGGCAGTAAAGTTGCTGGAAGCAACAGCAAGAGTGGTAGCAATGGTACAGGTAACAGCAAAGTAATTCAGCGACCTGGTAAAAGACCTGTAAAGCGGCCGGTACATCGCAGTATGGACAGTGAGGACGAAGACAGTACCGATGAGCAGGAGACTTTGGGGGCCTGCTTTAAGGATTCTGAATATAGTAAGTATTGACGTGGGTGCTAGATCCGGTATTCTTTACTATGTACTCAAATTCATTGATATCACTACAGTGTTTTAAAAACTAGTTTCGAATAGTTAATTTTTTTTTTTTTTGTATCAGTGTTGTTTCTCGCTGCCTCTTCTACACTGACATTGAGCATCCTTTTCTCTCTTCAGTTTATCCATCGCTGGAGTCTGATGATGACGACCCGGCGCTGAGGTCACGTCCCAAGAAGAAGAAACAAACTGACGATGCCCCATGGAATCCAAAAGGTACAGAAAAAAAAAATTAACCTCTGTGTTGGGACTAATATATCGTTTGGCTGAGTCACCTTGATTTGGAACAGTTATTAGTAAGTCCTCAATAGTTTTACCTCTAGCACGCTGAGAACTCTTTTAACCTCTGGAAAGGTTTTACATTCTTTTTGTATGTATTTTGTATTTATATGGTTCTGTAAATAAATGAGCAGCCAAGCTAACTTTGGAATATAGAATTAGTCCCCAAACCTAGTGTCATGTCAACATAATTTGGGTTTCTGTTAATAAAGGTTTGGAATAACTGGCTAGATAGTAATTTATCAACATTTAGCTAAAAAGTCTCCGCTAAATAGCTGTCTTTTCAAATCTTTTTACTTTTTGCCGTAGGAAGTTTACGGAGACAACCCTTATAATGACATGAAGTTAAACGATTTATTGTCCACGTTATTGCCTTTTCCAATACCTAATCTGAAACTCCTCAAAAATTACTAAGACGTCATATTAAAACTTTATATTTTACTTCCTTTCCTTACTAAACACTTTTGAATGTATCTTATTATTTTACTTTTTATTTTACTTCCTTTCCTTACTAAACACTTTTGAATGTATCTTATTTATTTGGTTTCATTCCAGCACGCGTGACTCCAACACTTCCTAAGCAAGCCCGTCCAGTACGAGAGGGAACACGTGTAGCCTCTGTTGAAACTGGGTTAGCTGTAGCTGCTGCAAGACTCTCCCAGCAGGTGCTTATCAACTTTGCTTATCAGCCAGATCACACTTGTGGCTCTCTGTCTTGCGTTTCTAGGGCATGGAGTGTAAGAAATGCCATAAGACTTATTGGTATTTGTTTTTATAGGAACAGCAGAAATCTCTTAAGAAGAAAGTGACTTGTAAGAAGAAATCACCAAGCGAGCAAGATCTTCCTCTTCTTCCAGTTGAGCCAGACCCTCCACCAACGCCACAACCTGAAACCCACACTGAGGTTTTCTCTGGCAGTTTGGCTGACCATGAATACACAGCAGGACCCAATATTTTTGGTATGGCTCAGATCAACAGGGGAACTACGCCTATGGCACCTGGTGTCTTCTTATCTCATCGGCGGCTATCTGCATCCTCTCCAGGAAGCCAAGGAGTTCAGGGTAAGAAATGCATGGTCTGACCTGTACATTCTGCTACTCGAGGTGTAGTTCAAAATGCATCAGAATTCTGTGTTTTGGCTCCACCTTTGTATTGGCATTTGATTACTTTCTTAAAAGTCATTTTTTTTTCCACTGCATATTTGTTTTATTAATGGAATGCATGTGAATACCATGGCATGTAAGTCCACTTAAAGGGACGCTTTAAACAACAACAAAAATTTTTCCCTGCAGCCTGACCGGTGTAAACCTTGCCATTTCTAGAGAAATGTCAATGCCTAATTTTGTAAAAGAACTTGCCTCTAGTGGATGTCCGGATGACAGCTGCTAGAGGATTTTCATCTCTAGGACCATGAAGGTTATTTTGTTTGGTGTCGTCACACCCAGCATGATGACGCTAAATGCTTACTATTCTCGTAGAGAAGCATTGGGATAATACTATTCTATAAAAAGCATCCAGTTTGGGGGGGATGTTGCATTTGCTGCCCATGCACCATTGGTACCCTATTCTCTTCTATAAGAGGCTTTAGATTGGCCCAGAGAGTATCAGAATGATGATCTCACAGAAGACGGAGAAGCTTCTGTAAAAATAAATCCTGAATATTCTAACACTTAATATGTTTATAATGTCAGTGTTCCTCTAAGCAGCATAGCTTGCTTTTCATTTCATGTTTCACAAGTTTTGATTTTAAACTTGATTCAGTCCAGTCCTATATTTGAGGTAAGAGAGCCTTCATGGTTATTTTGTAATGGTGTTGTGAATGTACTTGTACGAAGGCAAAATAACAAAATAATTTACTTCTCAATTCCAGGAAAACGGCCCAAGAAAGGCTTGGCTACTGCTAAGCAAAGGCTGGGGAAGATCCTGAAAATCCACCGGAATGGGAAACTGCTCCTGCTGTGACCTCCTCCATCCCATTTGCTTCAAACCCTTACCTCTTCCTTCCCAGCCTCGTTGAAATTATCCAGCACCGGGTTAAACTAGCTCAGAACAGATTCTTACCTGCAATGAACACTGTTATTTTTATACTTTCAAACACAAAAATCAAGTCTTTTACACCGCCACCTATGAAAAACAAACCAAAAAGACTATGTTCTTCTGGGGCATCTTCAAGAGACATTTGTTGGATGGTTCACCAAACAAAAACTAATTTCTCAATAGCCTGGTGTGTGCCCTGGGTAATAGACTGTGGCTGTTTTTTTTTTTTCTGCGTTGCCCTCTGCATTACTCACATGTTGTATACAATGGAGTGGACCCTTAGTGGCAGATTTAGGTATTTACAAAACCTAGAGAGCGGAAGCCTTAGCAAAAATGTAATTTGGTTCAGTAACGTTTTATAGCCAGATTTTCCAGGATTGGTTAGTAAATTTGTGCAGTCTAAAGCCACCTTATCCCTGCCCCCACCCCACTACTCTAAAATTGTTCCCAAAAGGGTAAATTTACTCTGTTGAACTACACCAACGTAAGGTGATCTACATGAGACATAAGCTGTGTTATCCACGCTTGTACCAGTGAACTTATAATGACAACTATAGTGTGCGTGCCACCAAGCAAGCTACTTTTATTCCCTGTGATTTTTGGCTTGTTCCTGCCCATAGCTTCCTGATTGGAGCAAGATCAGATAGCTTTGCAAATGGAGTCATGCAACCTTATCTGCAAGGACCTATCTGTACAATGTACATTAGCAACAGACCGGTCCAATTGTGCGCTCTCTCGTCCCAATAATTGCACTTGGAATGGAAAATCCTTTATCTGAAGACTGTAAGGCCACCGTTAGTGCATATGAAGTATCCCAAGAAGGACAAGTGAAGGGTCGATACAGCAGTATCAGACTGAACCATAAGCCTGCAGAAACGTCTCACTGCCTGTAGTGCAAAATTTTGTGGACAGCCCACTCCTGTGCAAGGTTGACTGAACACAATGCTGTCACGTTGTGATGTTAAAAGTGGTTTGACCTGCATTGTTGCAAATCTTTTTAAAGGTGTCCCATGTTTTTATCTTGCTGTCCAATCCTTGATTTCTTTGAATTGTGGGTACATTTCTCAAGTGGGGTGTAGCAGTAACTAGTCTTCTGGGTGGAAGGAAGGTGATGGACTGGCATCGATATAAGCGGGGATGCAAAAAAACTTGTCTAAATTTATAATAGTGTAATCTTAAAGCAGCAGTACTTGGTAGTTGTTATAAAGGGTTAACATTACTCTCCACATTGTTATATTATGATATTCATAAGAATTTTCCCACCCTTTTTACTATAGCCATCTGTTGTGATGCAGTACACAACAACTTAAAGGGGCACTGAAGGCAATCCGACCACTTCTTCTCAATGAAGTGGTCTGGGTGCAGTGTCCATCTCTTTCTAAGCCTGTAGTGTAAAACATGTCAATGCTTACATTGCAGCGCTAACATTTTTCTAATTGCGGTTGGGAAGACAGCCCTTTGTGGCACTTCCTCTGCTACAGTCAAACTCTTTAATGGATCAAATCCTGTATTTTGTGCTCTTGTGGAAGAATACTGATCAAACCTGAAAGGAATAGCTTGAGATTAACATTCTCTGAAGGAGTTGTTCAAAGGTTAAATGAGGATGGAAGATCCTTCACTTCACTTGATTGCACAGAAACCCCAAATAACCTGATTTAAAGTTACACTACGGGCACCATAGCAACTGAATCTGATTTAAGATGTTATGGTGTCCGGAGGTCCTTGCAGTGGTTTACCTTTAGGGGTTAAACCATTAACAAACGGTTTAACCCCAAAGTGTTGATTCCAACTCTGCCCCTCTCCTTCTGTTTTTGTCTGAGGCTTGAATTAAATGGCTTTGGATAGAGGCACCAGAGTCTTCCTCGCATTATAACAACTTCATTCTGATGGAGGGTCCCTATAACTTAATTTAGAGAGGTATCTGACACACCTTAAAAGAGGATGAAAAGCAAACACGTAGTCTTTAAAACTCCATTAAAAATCAGAGTAATAGCAACACCATTGCTAATTTATTTTGTCACAGTAGACCCAGATTTTAGAGAGAGGTCCACTTTTTGACAGTTTTTTTTTTTTTTTTTCTCCTAAACCACAGTTCCACTAGAGAAGTACAGATAAGTGCTGCAGTGTTTTTACTTATTTTTTGTGTATTGGGACATATTGTCCAAGTTACATACTCTTAAAACACATTTTCTTTATACATGGTCATTATTGTGTCTTTAAGAGGCGAAGCCACCCAGTCACATTGGCGTTAATCGGAGAGGCTTGTAAATAATTACTGACCTGCAAAAATTTATTTTGTTCTTATTTTATTGTAAATAGACATGAGTGATTTTTTTACTCTGCTCTAACCCTTTGCAGATCACGTTCCTAACGGTAACATTTTATTTATTTATTTATTTTAAACATTTTCCCTGCCGCTTCCAATTGGGCATATGATTTTTAATTCATACAAGGCAGCAATTTCTGTTTTGCCCATTTCCCTAGTACTCTGTTAACGATAAAATCTTGGTGACCTACAGTAATAAAACAGTCTTGTCAGGTTTTTTTGTTGTTGTTTTTTCCCCCTTTGTTATATAAAAGTAGAGGTTTGAATAGAAACCAGCACTTTTCTGATTGTAAATCTGTAACTTTCTAGTTGTTTAAGTCAGTGGAGGTGCTCTGTTTTAGAACTTATTGAGAAGTGTGTGATTGGACAGGCACAGAAAGTCTGGGCTGAGTAACAAGGGGAGGGCTTGCAGTTACTAGAACTACAGCTATTGCAAGCCAAGATTTCATATACCCCACAAAGCAGACAAAACAAAATGACATGCAAATTGTCTTAGTGGGGATCTACTTTTTTTAAAAAAATTTTTTTTTTTGGAGTGTTCTATTAAATGTGATGAAACTTGTCAGTTTTGTATTTCATTACAGATGGTCCTGCATTTTGTAGAAAGCAGCTACTATGAGTTATGGATTGACATCAAGAAAACACTTGATACTTTAAGCATGAGTAGTTCTAAAATAACCTAATCTATATTCAATAGCGCTTGGTTATTCAAAAGAAAGCCCATAAAGTAATTTTCCATAATTTGCCTGTACTAGTAATTCTTATTAAAGCTATTTAGCAGGAACAATAGATTAAACATGTTCCTTATTTTCAAGGATGTCCTAGGACATAGATGTCCTTATCATTCTTCGTATCTTTGTATAATTTACGGGGTGCTTTCACTTTAAATCTCCATCCGTTCTTTTGTAAAAGATAATATAAAGTTTAATTCAAGCATTGATAGTCATCCTTCTTAACACATAGCATGAGGACGTCCAGTGTCAGGCGACCAAAAGTCACCTAGCGACTCAGATGTCCCTCTAGTGGCTGTCTGGTAGACGGCCATTAGAGGTGGAGTTAACCCTCATACGTAATTATTGCAGTTTAAATTAAAACTGCAGTAATTACCTTTGCAGTGTTACGGGACCTGGGACTATGCACCCAGACCACTTCAATGAGCTGAAGTGGTCCTGGGTGCCTACAGTGTCCCTTTAATAAGGGAATTGGACATTTGGAGGTAAAACCAGCCACAGTGGAAGAAATTCTCCAAATACACTCGTACGCTATTTTTGTCTGTCTCTTGCAGTTTACCTGTCAATTATCTACGTTTTGCACTTACTCCACTAGATTTCTACAGTCCCTTATGAAAATTGTCCACCGAGTTCAATTTTAAGCTCATATACTCAATGTTTGTGTTCTGGAATTTTGCACTTGTCCACTTGCGTTTGTCTGTCTGTATAGATATAGATATATATATAGATCAAAAATGTCTTACTGTAAAGTACTGCTGCTTTAAGATAATTAATCCAACTGCCAGCTTGTCGTAACAAGAAAGGGAAAATGCATTATTTTTATTTTGTATAACCAGCTACCCTAGTCATTCCACTGTTTTGGCTCAGGAAGACATCAGAAAATGAACATCTAGGGTTTACACTAGCCATGGGAAGGTTACATTTTGTATTATTAATTGTAAGTTTTGGGAGGTCTTGGGGGGCTTTTTGGACACACAAAATAAGATTTTTTTTTTTATTTTTAAATAATTTTTATTTTATTTTTGTTTGCTGAAGCAGCTTTGCAGATGTGTGGGTTCTTCTAACTGCATTTGCAGCTGCGGCTATGTTTGAGAGCTCTTAAAGCTACTTTTTTTTTATTTGTCCTGGTTTCTGTTTACTTATATTATTTATATATATTTTTAGAAAGCCTTGTTCTTTTATTAGATATAAAAGTATGCAGCTGCCTCCTTGTGCTTTTGTCGTGTGTCTGCCATCATCAATTACTGAAATTGTAGAAAAGATAAAAAAAACAAACAAAAAAAAAACACGCAACTCAGAACTACAGCGCTATGGAATTTGCTGGCGCTATGTAACTAATAAAATAATAACCAGAAGGGAAGCTCGCCTAACCAAGGCCTCGATTTAACCCCTTAACGCCGTTACGGCGTTCTATGCCGTCGCGGCTTTAAAGGGCTTTAAAGCCGTTGCGGCGGCATAGAACGCCGTAACGGCTTGCAGCCCCAGGAGCAGAGGTGTACTCACCTCCGCCGCGATCCTCTTCTGGGGGGCTGTCTGAGAGCCCAGGCAGCCCCCCTCCGGCAAATGAGGCCCCCGGGGGCCATGTGATCGCTCTCAAAGAGCGATCACATGGCCCCCTATAGCTGGCTATGGATCTGCCAGCAGGGGGACTGTTTAAAATATTAGACAGTCCCCCTGCTGGTAGGTAGTGTAAAAAAATAAATATTAAAATGTTATAAAATAAATTAAATGCCTTTTTATATATATATAATATGTATATATATTATATATATAATATATATACATATTATATATATGTAACGTCATACGTAATGTATTTTAATATTAATATTAGTATATATATTAATATTAAAATACACTTAGAATGACGTTACATATATATAATATGTATATATATTATATATATAATAGATCTACATATATATATTATATATATATACGCATAATTACAATAATAAATAAATAAAATAATTAAATAAATAAATAAAATATTGAAACAAAATATAAAATAAATTATATATTCATATGTAATTTCATTCTAACTGTATTTTGTTATTAATATATATATATTGGAAACAGAATACACTTAGAATGACATTCTATATATATCTATCTATATATAAAATACAAATAACCGCAAATATATATAGAGAGATAAATACATATAATTACATAAAAGATTACATTAGTATACACGTAGAATTTATATACCTATAAATGCATATATATTAAAATTCTACGTGTATATTTAAGTAATTTTTTAACATAATTATGTCATTTGATTAATTAAAATTTGATTGACATGCCTGACAACACAGGGAGAAAGTGCAGAGAATTTAATTCGCATGCACTATATTAGACCCTGTAACTCTCCAAGACACCATAAAACCTGTACATAGGGGGTACTGTTTTACTCGGGAGACTTCGCTGAACTCAAATATTAGTGTTTAAAACTGGTAAATTGTATTACAACGATGATATTTTAAGTAAAAGTGACGTTTTTTGCATTTTTTACAAACAAACGGCACTTTTATGGACTATATTATTGTTGTAATATGTTTTACTGTTTTAAAACACTAATATTTGTGTTTAGTGAAATCTCCCGAGAATAACAGTACCCCACATGTACAGGTTTTATGGTGTTTTGGAAAGTTAGAGAGTCACATATAAGGCTTGCATTTCATTTTTTTGACATTGAAATTTGCCAGATTAGTTATGTTGCCTTTGAGACCGTATGGTAGCCCAGGAATAAGAATTACCCCCATGATGGCATACCATTTGCAAAAGTAGACAACCCAAGGTATTGCAAATGGGGTATGTCCAGTCATTTTTAGTAGCCACTTAGTCACAAACACTGGCCAAATATTAGTTTTTTGCTTTTTTCACACAAAAACAAATATGAACGCTAACTTTGGCCAGTGTTTGTGACTAAGTGGCTACTAAAAAAAACTAAACATACCCCACGTTCAATACCTTGGGTTGTCTACTTTTTCAAATGGTATGCCATTATGGGGGTAATTCTCATTCCTGGGCTACCACACCGTCTCAAAGGTAACATTACTAATCTGGCAAATTTCAATTTGAAAATGGAACGTTCTATATCTGACCCTGTAACTTTCCAAAACACCATAAAACCTGTTAATGGGGGGTACTGTTGTACTCGTGAGACATCGCTGATTACAAATATGTGCATTTTGTTGCCGTAAAACCTAACAGTATTATGACATTTACAGCTAAAATGTGAGGCGGAACTACAAATTTAAAAAAAAAATTCAAATTTCTCACAGTTTTTTTTAATTTTATTCATAATAAATTGTTTCAAATACAAATATTTTATATGAAATGAAAGCCCTGTTTCTCCTGAACAAAATGATATATAATAAGTGTGGGTGCATTTAATATGAAAGAGGGGAACTACGGGTGAACAGACATATAGCTCAAATTCCAGTTTTTGTTTACGTTTTGTTTTGATCAGAACGTGTACTATTGACTCCGTCCTGAAGGGGTTAATAAGCTTTCCAAATGATTTGCTGATTTCAAATTTTTTTTAACTACAAAAAAGTCCCATAGATTTTAATGGTGACGGCTATAGACCAAACCATTTGAAATGGTTTTGTTAACCGCATTGAATCATTTTTGAAAGGTTTATTAACTCGAGGCACAAGTGCATATTCTTTGGGTGCTGTAGAACTGACTGATTATATAAAAGCAGGGTTGTCACACGACATATAATGTCACATAACATCTTCTGTATTTTTTTTTTTTTATTTCAAAATTAAGAGGCATAACAAACCATGCATGTCAGTAACTAGTTTTCAAAAGCGTAACATCCAAATTAAACCTTTTAATGTAACATTTTATTTTTATTAAAACACAGCCAAATGACAGTCAGTAATAGTTCAGCATGACTGCTTTTACTACCATTAAGTATTTTCTATATTCTTAAACCAGAGGATGATGTTACCCCAGGCGCAACACAATTACGCCCAAATAACATCTTTTACAGCTTAGACAAGGTCCCCCAGTAACAGCAGGGTCATCAAATTCTGCCCACAGATATAAACTTCACCAACACCTTAGAGATGACATATGGCAGTAATGGAAGGGTTAAAACTTCATCATATTTGCTGCCACCATGCTTAAAGCCTGTGGCATTTATTTTTTGAAAATTGGTAATTCAGGCAAAGGTTTACAAACAGCTGGGAGCTGTGGCACTATAACTATTTTATTGAATTGGTAATAGTGCCATGAATCCCCTGGTGCTTCAGTGTTAAACCGTTTTCGAGCAGTTTAGCCCTGGTTTCTTAGCCCTGCCTCCAGTGGGGGCTCTATAGTAGAGATTACACACTTCCTTGGCGTAATACTGATTCACACCTAAATGGGCACTGTGATAGGCTGAAAACGGTCTACTAACACTCATTTTTAAGGTATGTTGAAATTAGCCAGGCACACTGTTGCATTATAAAGCTTAGAGGGACACTTCAGGCATCAAACCAACTTTAGCTTAAAGGACCACTCTAGTGCCAGGAAAGCATACTCGTTTTCCTGGCACTAGAGTGCCCTGAGGGTGCCCCCACCCTCAGGGACCCCCTCCCGCCCGGCTCTGGAAAGGGGAAAAGGGTTAAAACTTACCTTTTTCCAGCGCTGGGCGGAGAGCTCTCCGCCTCCGTTCCTCCCCGTCGGCTGAATGCGCACGCGCGGCAAGAGCTGCGCGCGCATTCAGCCGGTCGCATAGGAAAGCATTCATAATGCTTTCCTATGGACGCTTGCGTGCTCTCACTGTGATTTTCACAGTGAGAATCACGCAAGCGCCTCTAGCGGCTGTCAGTGAGACGGCCACTAGAGGAAAAAGGGGAAGGCTTAACTAATTGATAAACAGCAGTTTCTCTGAAACTGCTATGTTTATAAAAAAATTAGTTAACCCTAGCTGGACCTGGCACCCATACCACTTCATTAAGCTGAAGTGGTCTGGGTGCCTAGAGTGGTCCTTTAATGAAGCAGTTTTCGTGTTTTCATGCCCCACAGTCTCAATGCCATTTAGGAGTTTTTGTTTGTTTGTGCAACTCTAGCTATACCTCTCCTGGCTGTGACTGACAGCCTGCATGAAAATTTGTTTTTCACTTTCAGCCGATGTTAACTTGCTTTAACCCCTTAAGGACCAAACTTCTGGAATAAAAAGGAATCATGACATGTCACACATGTCATGTGTCCTTAAGGGGTTAAGGGTGTTCATCTCCTGCTCTGGAAATTGAACTTTGAAAAATACATTTTTCAGATCACTTTTGGTAAATTTACACCGATGTTTTTCTTCCCTCCAATGCAATAATATAAATTATAAATCCATAAGACATCTTAAAGAAAGCAGAGAGTCTTTTGGGGGAGAAAAAAAAAAGCTAAAAAATTGTTTTAGGTCAGTGATTCGCAAACAATCCGGGATTTATATATTTACCTTTTTTATTCCAGTTGAGATGCCGACAAAACCCGGACTGTTGGTGGGTCGTTAAGACTGGTTTGAGAACCACTGTTTTAGGTGATTTTCAATGTTCTACAGCGTCACAATTTCCAGAGATGTCACAGTTCTACTCTTTAGATTGTCTTGAAATTGTGAACGTGGACACAGATCTGGAGATTTCAATGTGTATTCACAGACTGTAGCTGCAATCTTAGATTGCATGAAATAGTGAAATCCCAATGCATGGATTCAATTCAAGTTACATTTGTTAAATAATGAATGTTTTCTCAACAACCCAGGTGATTAAAGATGAAAATGATGGTAAGTGTGGGTAAATGTTTCCTATTCTTGGCTAGGCTGGTGTGTAATACTTAAGCAATAAATCAGGCAGGGCCCCAAAAAATCAGATTAATCAAATGTCAAACATTCATGTTCAGATTTTATGGAAAATGCAGGACATCTCTTCCAAAAACAAAATAGGGAATGATATAGTGCTGATTCTGATGTTTACATCCCTTAAACTCAACTGAATATAGAAAATGTTGAGCCAAAGAAAGAGGTTGAGCCAAAATAATTAACAATTCAAGTAACAGAAATATATTGTAAAGCCATTAACGTCAAATGTTAAACCGAATCGCGAGACCAAGATGAAATTAAAGGAGCATACACTGTGCTTAATAACAATACAAAAACACAAAATAGGTAGTTTCGCTCTCAAAAAAGTATTTTAGAAGTATAAAAGTTCTTTGTTGTGGCAGAAAACTTTGGCCAACAGTCTGGTTCATCTGTTCAAATTCTCACCGTGGAGTACCGGTATATATGAAATGACAAAACATACAAAAGAGGCCAAATAGTGTAATATTGTATAGCCAAAGTTAATAACACCACTTTGGCTGTTAATTATACAAATGACAATGTACGTTTAACTGTAAGAAGAAAGAAGAAAGGTTGATGGGGGCAGGGGAGGTTTATTGTGCTGACTTTATATTCTGTCTTGCAAAAGAGCACTTTAAACACTTGGAACTTTCTTTGTATAAGTGATGAAGAAGAGTAAGGCCATAAGTTGAGCAGGGATCTTGGAAACAAAATCACGCAGCATGGATATCTAATTCGACATACTGGGACTTCCGTTTAACTTTTTTTAGCAAGCTTACGATCTTGGTGAGAGGCAGGGGAGAAAAATAATTTGAGGAATGTCCTAGAAAAGGTGATAAATGTTAGTGAGTATAATGTTTTTAATTTATGCTATATATATATTATCTATCTCCCAAGAGAATAAGGCTGCAAATGAATCTGCTCTTGATGCCTGTGTGCCAAGGATTATAGAGGTCAAATCAATAAAAAGAGTCACACACTTCTGTGGTGTATTACCAAACTCTATAAATTATTATGTACGCATACACATATAAACTCTGGTCCGTCTACTTTAACAAATATTTATTCAGAGACAAAACAACAACAACATGCAAATAATGACACACAATCTAACTAACTATACCAACAACAACAACAACAGCAACAACAACCTAACTAACAATAACAACTAAATCTTATAAAATCACCAGATCCCACTCACAGTTCACCATGATAAAAATTAGCCCATGTCTGCTTAAGGGTCTGCTTAGTAGCACAGCCAAGAAGGAACAGAAAGGAATGGGGATAGGGGGGAGTGGTTATCTCTTTCCTGACCTGTAAAGGTATTGAATTACCATATCAAAGGTAGAGCTTATCCCACTGTGAGAAAGGCATACATGAGCTTGGTCACATGACCCCTGGTCACCATATTAGTTTGATGACAGAATGTCACCACAACTTCTAGGGCAATTAATAAGATTATCGTGATTTTGGGTATAAGCAATTCAGCTTAATAATCAAACAATAGTCATTCTTGTGCAAAAATACTCCCCTTATCATAATCTTTTACAAGGGTGGGTTACTTTTGGTCATCCACCAGGGCCGCCATCAGGGGGTGACATCCATGACAGTTGTCACGGGCCCGGCTGTCCAGTCCCCATGTGTAGCGGCGGAACTGCCACCGAGGCCCACACGCTGATAGGGCCCATCGGGTGGCCCATGCACTTAGGGTCACCCGATGGGCTCTATATCTTCAGTGCTATCTCCAAGGTTACTCCGCACTGAACGGAAGAGGCACAGTGGAGAGCCAGCCAACTCCCATCAACCACAGCCACCCTCCTGCACAAAAGGTAAGAAACAGGAGGGCGGCTGAAAAATTAGCTGCATGTGTCAGTATGAATGTAAGTGTGTGTGTGTGTGTGTCATACAAATAGGAGTCTTTACCACCCATTGTAATAGGATGGGAGCCAGCTTTTGCAGCACACATGGAGAGTGTAACATGCCTAGTAACCAGTCCAGTGCCAATATTACCAGGCTGGATACAGTCTAGTAACATGGATACATGTACCTTTGGGGGTCCTTATGCGTGTGTGTCTACATGTATGTTAGTATGTGTCTGTCTGGTTCAGTATATGTCTTTGTCAGTATGTCTCTGTGTGTATATCTGTTTGTGTCTGTCAATGTTTGAGAGGGTGTGTGTGTGAAAGTGTGTGAAAGTGTATTCACTCCATACAAAAACCAACATTCACACATTCAAACACCAACATACTCACTACATACAAACACACACACTGCATCCACAAAACACACCATGTATCCACTCTACAAACATTACTTCCTTGTGGATGGATTTTGAGCCGGTCCTGCGGGCAGGATTTGGAGGTGGGCACTGAGGGCGGGATTGAGTTGTGTTAGGGGCCCCAAAACGAGTCTAGTAGAAGGTCTTTTTCAGGCAAGTCACATTGCGATGAGAAACATGGATCCAGGATGTGACTTCAGCAACCAGAAAAGTGGTGTTGGTAATAACAGTACTTAGAGGGGTCCCTTACACCTAGGTCGTAATAAGTGCTTTTCTTGCATAGTCTCTGATGATCAAATAATCTACAGGAGCAAATGCATGCAATGGTTGGTTCAACAAGAGGTAAGGTAACGGGAGAATGGCTGCAAATATAAAAAAACAACATGTATGTCAGATATTGTGTGTGTGTATGTATATATATATATATATATATATATATATATATATATATATCTATCACTGTGTTTACCTGAGTCAGTGACACATACACACTCGGCGCGTGTGTGTATTTGTGTGGCAGAGTGTATATCTGTGTGTCAAGGTGTGTATCTGAGTGTGTGTGCGGGCATCTGTGTATCTATGTGTCAGTGGATGTATGTGTCAAGGTCTGTACATACAATCAATCAAAACACCAACACAACATGCAAACACACCCCTGCAAACACAAAAATTACAAAACCACCCCTGAATTGCAACTCCAAATTTATATACAGACCCACCCTTCACTTAAACAATACATCACACAAATTTACATCCACATTTACATATAGTTACATAGTTACATAGCTGAAAAGAGACTTGCGTCCATCAAGTTCAGCCTTCCTCACATATGTTTTTTGCTGTTGATCCAAAAGAAGGCAAAAAAAAAAAAAAAAACAGTTTGAAGCACTTCCAATTTTGCAACAAGCTAGGAAAAAAAATCCTTCTTGACCCCAGAATGGCAGTCAGATTTATCCTTGGATCAAGCAGTTATTACCCTACATTGAAAGATTATATCTTTGAATATTCTGTTTTTGCAAGTATGCATCTAGTAGCTGTTTGAACATCTGTATGGACTCTGATAAAACCACTTCTTCAGGCAGAGAATTCCACATCCTGATTGTTCTTACAGTAAAAAAACCTTTCCTTTGCCGTAGACGAAATCTTCTTTCTTCTAGTCTAAACGCATGACCTCGTGTCCTATGTAAAGTCCGGTTTGTGAATAGATTTCCACACAATGGTTTGTATTGGCCTCGAATATATTTGTATAATGTTATCATATCCCCTCTCAGGCAACGTTTTTCGAAACTAAATAGGTTTAAATTTGTTGACCTTTCTTCATAGCTGATATGTTCCATTCCTTTTATTAATTTTGTAGCCCGCCTCTGCACTTTTTCTAGTGCCATAATATCCTTCTTTAGAACAGGTGCCCACAATTGCACAGCATATTCAATGTGTGGTCTTACCAGTGATTTATAAAGAGGCAAAATTATATTCTCGTCCCGAGAATGAATGCCCTTTTTCATGCATGACAATACCCTACTGGCCTTGGCCACTGCTGATTGACATTGCACATTGTTGCATAGTTTGTTATCTATAACAATTCCCAAGTCCTTTTCGTGTGTTGTTATCCCTAATTCGCTTCCATTAAGGGTATACGTTGCTTGTGTATTCTTTACGCCGAAGTGCATAACTTTGCATTTTTCAACATTAAATTCCATCTGCCATTTGAGTGCCCAGTCCTCCAGTCTATCTAAATCCCTCTGAAGCAAAGTAATATCTTGCTCACATTGTATTATTTTACAAAGTTTTGTGTCATCTGCAAACACTGAAACATGACTTTCAATGCTGTCTTCAAGATCATTAATAAATTTAAAAGCCAAAACTACATCCAAACACACCCTTGCATGCAAACATTAAATACAAATACCTCTGTATTAAAACGCTAAAATTATATACTGTAGCGGATCACCTGTCCCCCTGACTGGGTACCTCCGCTTCCTAGTGTTCACCGAGTACTCCAAACACTCCACCAGACACCATCAGCACTGTAGACCCTTAGCTGCCCCAGTTTGGCTGGGGTCTCTGTCCTCCACCCTGGACCCAAGTCAGGGATCCAGCTTCCAGTGTCTAGACCTCTCCTACTCCAGAAAGTATAGCAGGATAGCTCTTACAAGAGCTAGGGATTATAATCCAAGGGAGTATAGCAATCCCCAGAGTGGAGAATATAGCTGTTCCCTCCAAGCATGAGACAAGGCTCTATGTTGAGGGTGAAGGAGAACTGGTTTAATGGGAGCCACATGCAGCCTTATATGCAACTCCTCATGCAAGGGGTTTCCGCATACATATTCCAGGGGCATTCCCCTCTGGACCTGAGAGGGGACTGTGACAAAGTACACACTGTAATTACATTGTCTCTCAGGTCCAGGACACTCCCACACAAAACAGGGTAATCCCTCCCCTGTGCCTGAGAGATAATTGAGTCAGGAACTATACTAAACTCAAATATCTCCAGGCACAGAAAACATAAATTTTAACAATATCCTGAAAGTACCACCAAAACACATGGAAACCCCACAAAAGTCACATCCCCTGATAGCCCTGAGCTGTGGGTTCAACATATCTAAAAATCACCCAGATCGGTTCAGGATTTCCATGGAAGTCAGAATTTGACCGACCGGCGACCGCACACGAAGCTCCTGCCCAAAACAGTTCCATGAAATGGGGCTGGGTGGTTGGTCTCTTTTGGGACTACAAAATACACTAAAAAGTACCAAACGTAGTGGTTTGTAGGTACGCTCAGTCTATGTCTGTCTCTCATTCGGGAGCTTGCTCCCACCAAACGCCTTTTAATTCCCACATGTTTTACTGAACTCCGATGGAAGTGGAAGTTCTAGCGGTGTTCGCGCCTTTGAGTCACCAATTAAATTACGGTTAAGCATAAGTCAATGGAGTTAATGAGCTGAACATTCCACTTACGGGTGGTCCAACTGTTCGGGAGTTGGTTCGGTAACCGAACAGAATAAGTACAATCTGTTCGGTACATCTCCTGTACTGAACCTGGTGATTTAAAAAGGCACGAACAGTCTTTTAACAGTCCTGAAGTAGGAGGCTGGCCAGTAGGCCCCTCCAAGAACCCGTGACGAGGTTCAGTTCGTCACATATACAAACACCAACTGTACACACAAAAGCACACCTGCTCCTAAGTACTACAATCTGTAAATACATATAATCAAAAAAAATTAAATTTGCTAAAAAAGAAAACATTACATGACACAGCGCAAAAAAAAAAAAAGTTTTGGTGTTCCACAATGTTGATACCCTATGTCAGAGTTCCACGGGAAAAATGAATTGGGAACCCTGGCATAGTGTAATACAGTATGACAAAAATCAATACACTGCACTTTTTGAATACGGTATTACACTATGCTTTTGCTTCCTTACCTTTAAGATTATCCCCAAAGGTTTTACTATATTTTGACCCTTTAACCTTCCCAAACACCCCATCTAGTATGTCTTCTAGCAACTATAAAGGATAATCTTTTATAAACAAAACCTTAGTTTTTCTATTATTTATTTTGCACAAATAAAACGGATACTGAACCCAAAACATGGCAAATTTGAGCAATACGAGACTGAGAAATGCTAAATTCCTTCACACAATACGTTATTACACAGAATAAAGCTCTGCACACCAACTCTCACTACTCTTGAGCGACAACAATAACTATAATATTAACCCCTTAAGGACCAAACTGCTGGAATAAAAGGGAATTATGTCATGTCACACATGTCATGTGTCCTTAGGGGGTTAAACAGCCCAAATACATGAAATAGGTATTAAATAAATTAATCTGGCATCTCTTTCAAAATCTAGATTGAAATACATTGATTAATTATATGTTTTAAACCAGCACAATGTCATGGTTCTGATCAGGTCAGACATGAAACGTATGCCGGGTTTTAACTTGAGATTCTTTATTTGAGTGTTTGGTTAAACAAGAACATTGAGTAACAGGATTTATAGTGAGGAGGAAATAAAGACAAAAGAGGGGAGGGTAGGACCTATGAACGGAATTACAGGATAAACAGAAAAGAGTTTAGGGAATAAGCCACCAACATGATTCTAAAGTAAGAGGAAAACCTATAGGAGAAATTCTAGGCATTAGGCAATTATAAATGAGATAATAGAAAACAAGGAGATAGGCAATATGCACCAGACAGGTTTACGAAAACCAAGAAGTGAGATTGTAGGTGCAACAAGTTAAGGAAACCCTAAAATGAAATAGGTGACAGGTGATCAAAATACAATTAGATAGAACTAAACAGAAATCTAAAGTAATGCAGGTTAAGTTAGAAATTGAGGTGATCAACCTCTTTGGTTTGATGTCAGAACTGCAGTTTCAGATAGTTAGAAATACGGTCTGTTAGTATACTTGCAAACAATATAAAGTCTGCAATATCCAGGTAGGTTGGATCAAAAGCAATAAGGAAACTAAGTCCAGTATAGAATAAAGCAGGTTCGTTGTGTAGATCAGGTTGGAATAAAAGTCTTCAGAGTATAGCAGGTATTCTTAGTATGAGCCAGGAGCAGAAGTCTGGTTTTGCAGGGTTTGGCCTCTTATAGCAGATTTGGACCATCATGCTACGCAGGTGAGGGAGACCGAGGATTGTCTAGAGGCTAGGGAGGCCACCAGGGGTAAGAAACTGGTAATGAAATAAAATAACATAGAAGAAATGATAGGATCCTGACACACACTAACAGCAACACCCATATTAACTATTTTGCTTCCCATATAAGCTGCATACTTGAATGTCAGGTATATCAGCATACCTTCTGCTTTAGCAAAGGTCATCCAACCCACATAATGACACACAGTCTCCTTTACACGCACAATACAATTTTAGCAACTGCGGTATTTATTTTAGCTTTACATATCTCTGTAAGGTGTACCATTATACAAACATGTTATAGTCTATGTGTATTTTCTTAATCACCTTACTACACTTAATGCGTCTTAGGTTTAGGAAAGACAGGGGTCCCTTTATATAGTGGGCTTTTTCCCTTAGATGTATTTATATAGGTATGAAGATTGTGAGTCGATTACGGCGGCCATTCTTAAAGCTACGCTGGGGCGAATTGCTCACCAACATAGCAGCTGACATTTCTCATTTTAGTCGCCATTGCATCACACTATTAGAAGCCACAAGCAGTGTTCCAGATTTCCGACTGCTTGCTGTGAAACAGAAACTGGAAGAGATCCAACGAGCGCAGCGGTACACAGAGGCATGGGTAGAAACACTGGAAGATAAGAAGAGACACTGAGGAACTACCAAAATATCTCCCAACTGCTCTTCACAGCTCCAATGCAGCCTCATCAGGCAAAATGAATTAAATTAGATAGCATATTCCATCTCTTAAAGTTGACGATCACCCCAACTTCTGCTACAGCGGATTTAATTGCACATTTTCAATCCATGCAAGATAAAGCCCCGTTTCTAATGGGAGTGCAGGGGAAAACCCCAGTTCACTTCAAGGGTTCCTCACTCTTTATCATTCCAGACCTCACAGAGAAAACACTAGCTTGGTGGAGGTTCTACGATCGGGGGAGGTAGCCTACCGCTGGGGTGTACACAGGAAGCTTATCTTTTTCTACCAAGCAAAACTCACCAGGCATGGAGCCCCTCCAGGGCTGGAAGCCAGTATGCACAATTTGGGCCTTCTCGCACCTAAGGGAGCTACTGATAGGAGGTCGACAAGCCTGAATCGCTCAAAGATACCTCAATTTACTCTAGAGTCACCCCCCAGGGCCGGACTGGGAATGAAAAGCAGCCCTGGAAAAAAATTCTATACCAGCACCATAATGCATCACACCAGTATAGTGTGCAGATATGGAAGCGGGAAAAAAAACAAAAAACCTTAAAACTAAAAACTATCACTCAAACATGAAAGAAAGCACTTATAGGGCTTCAAAATAAAGCAGAGCAGATTTATTGAAAGCAGACGTGCATTTGCATATAATCAATGTTTCAGTCCAACTACCTTGATATATTAAGAAATGTTTGGTCATTTGTACTGAAATTGTGAATGTATGCTATTGCACAGCAGTAAAAAAAATAAATATTTTTTAAGTAATAAGAGTGTACTCTTCACTTTGGCTCACAACTGGATGATTTCAGTCAACGCCAATTAAATTAGCATAGGAAAGCATTGGGGGCTATTGCGCATGTTTGGCAAAATGCTGCGCTTTACCGCACCAATCAGCATCTTCTCATAGAGATTTATTGCATCAATGCATCTCTATAGGAAGCGTCCGTGTAGAGCGTGGAGATGCTCAACATAGGTGCTGCACACTAGTGGCCGTCTGAGTGACTTTCACTAAAAATGTGCCTAGGCAGCAATGTAAACACTGCCTTTTCTCTGAAAAGGTAGCATTTACAGTGCTCAGCCTACATGGACAGGCTATAGACACCAGAACCACTACATTAAACTGTAGTAGTTCTGGTGGCTATAGTGTCCCTTTAATATCACGTCTCTCTCTCACCGGTCGACTCTAAATTACAGGGAGAGCAGGAGACACAAGTGAAGTTTATTGGTCTTTCTCCCTAAAACCCTTTTCACGTGTCTCTCAGCCCCAGCCCCTTTGTCTCTCTCCCAGGCCCCAGCACCTCTATGCGTATCTTTCCCAACAGCTCCTCTGTGTGTCTCATTCTATCCTTCCCCACTCCCTCTGTGTGTCCCTCAGCTCCTCTGTGTGTGTCTCCTGTTAACCCTTTCCCAACCTTTCTGTCTCTTTCTCCCCACACACCTCCGTGTGTCTTTTTTTTTTTTTTTATTCTTTATTTTTGTAGTGCAGAAAAAAAAGCACACATTTTTGTCATGCCTCATCAGCCAACAACAGTAGATTCACAATGAGGCAGTGAGAGAGACTGCACATTTATTTTTTTTAACAGGTATAACAACAAGGTTAGAGACTTGCTTAGTATATTTTGTAGGATTTCAGGCATTATAGAGACATTTCGGCAGGAGTGTGTGATATATAAGATAAAGCTTTCCTTAAAACGACACCTGTGTAACACTATCCTATACATTAACAGGTTGATGCTATTAATGCCATACGATATACAAGAGTGGTTATTAATAAAGGTCATTCTATTTTAAGATAGGCAAACTAATTCTAACATGCTTTAACCTTTAGTTAGCTTATGGTGGATAAATATGTTAGCACTGAATTGTGAGTAGAGACTGTGCGGACTTATGAGAGGCCCCAAAGGAGGTTCGCAATACACAGGTATGAGTCCCATAATAAAAATTAAAACAAGGAAAGAGAAACTATGATAAAAATAATAGTTAAATAAATGAGTACAAGAATACCCCAGGTTACTGCCAGTGCAGGTTTGCATAAAAACAGCTCACTGTATCTGACCAGTCTGGAGGCAAATGCAGTCGTGGGAGTTCATCCGGTAGGGAGTTTTGGGCACTTTGCCTAACATTAAGTCCCCTTCTTGAGTTGACTCATCCAATGCCTTGTTGGGGGTGGATGTGCGCCTCTCGCGCTGACAGTTGCGGCGGTGATGTGTACCGCATTCCCCTCGGACTGGCGGTGTGTGGGTAGATAGGCTGCCCGCTCCGGTCACTGTCAGAAATCCGTGCTGAGTCTCCGTGGAGCTTGCCCTTAGGAGCAGTGCTTGTAGGTATGCTTGTGGTCTGCTGTCGGCTCTGCTGCGTGGGTGTCTTCTGGGTGCTCAGAGTGCTTGTGCGAATGTGTCCCTGTCTGAGGCGCCATGTGAGGTTGCGCCGGAGCGACGGCATCCCGCCGCCTCGCCGCCATTTTGGGGCCTTCATCTTCTCTGGAGTTGCAGGTGTCTTTCGCTTGTTTAGGGATGGCAATGGAGGTGAGTGATCATTAGGCTGCTGTTGGGCAGCGAGATGCAGTCTCTCCTCCAGGTTGCGCCAGAACTTGGTAAAAGCTCTGTCCAGCCTAACCAAGATATCTGGCTGGTCTTCAGTTGTGTCCAAGTGCCTCATGGCATCCGCCATATTTGTTGAATCTGAAGAAGTGCCTGTCGCTGTAGCGGTCTCAGATGCTTGGGGACGGCCCTGGGGCCACAGGGGGGGGGGACGAAGGCCCCAGATCTGGTTTCCAGTCATGTTGGGGAGCAGGAGAGCGGCCGCCTCTCCCGCGTCCACCATGCTGGTAGGCCTTGCCAGGGTGCCGGGTGCGTATCTCTTTTTTGCCGCTTGACTGGTATCTGCGTGTGCACCTCGGTGTCCCTTTGTGCTGGGAGACCTTTATTTGCCGCTTAATCGCCGTTTTCTTTACTTAAATTCGCTTTAATTGCATGAATGAGCCGGAGCCCCTGAGGCAAGCGTCCTTTCGGCTCTGCGGTCAGGCCCCGCCGCCCTCCGTGTGTCTTTTTTACTCCCCAGCCCTCCATGTGTCTCAGTAGCCCCTCCATGTGCCCTCCATTAGCCCCCCAGCCCTCCATGTGTCCTATTAGCCCTCCATGTGTCCCTATAGCTCTCCCAGCCCTCCATGAGTCCCTATACCCCCTCCCAACCCTCCATGTGTCTAGGGTGACCAGATTTTGAAAAAAATAAAATAAAAAAAATAAAGGGACAAAAAAAAATCGCTAAAAAAACAAACAAAACAAAACAGAGAAATACATACACACTAGAAGTCTTTAACCTCTTCTTGGCCAGAAGTGGCTGTTACAGCCTGGTACTCAAATTAGTGTCTTTTCATTTACATTTTGTAGGAGCATGATCATCAGAGCACACACATACCCTAGACCAGTGCCATCGTAACAGCATTATAGCCCACTGGGCAAACCAATGCACTGGGGCCCTGAATACGCAACCACTCAAAGGAATACAAATATAAATTATCAATAAAATTAGGCTTATATGACAAATACAATACTTACACACACACACATAGGCGTGCGCACGGGGTGTGCCGGGTGTGCCTGGGCACACCCTAATCACACCTCCGTGCTGCACTACCTTTGGGCAGACTAACATGTCGGGTCCTCGGTCTATGACCGAGGACCCGACACAGGAGGGGGCCGGCGGCGTGCACACAATGCCGCCGGGTGAGAGGCCCCTCCTGTCCGTCTGCCCTGATCCTCAGTCTGCAGCTCCGCCGGGAGTGAGCTGCAGACTGAAGTATCTCGCGATCTCCAGCCTGTCAGAGCGTTGCCACGGCAACGCTCTGCCTGGAGATCGCGAGACTCACCATGTGGTCTGCAGCTCACTCCCGGCGGAGCTGCAGACTGAAGAGAGAGGGCGCCCACTGGACCACCAGGGAAGGTATTTAAACCCCCCTCTGCCCCCTGTCACTCACTGCCCCCCCACCCTGCCTCTGCACCCATACCCCCCCTAACCCCTGTCCCTAGCCCTCTAACCCCCTAACCCCTGTCACTCACTGCCCCCCACCCCGCCTAACCCCTGTCCGTACCCCTCTAACCCCTGCCACTACCCCTCTAACCCCTGTCCCTAACCCCTGTCACTACCCCTCTAACCCCCTAACCCCTGTCACTACCCCCTCTAACCCCTGTCACTACCCCTCTAACCCCTTTCACTACCCCTAACCCCTTTCACTACCCCTCTAACCCCTTTCACTACCCCTAACCCCTTTCACTACCCCTCTACCTCCCTAACCCCTGTCACTACCCCCTCTAACCCCTGTCACTACCCCTCTAACCCCTTTCACTACCCCTAACCCCTGTCACTACCCCTCTACCTCCCTAACCCCTGTCACTACCCCCCTAACCCCTGTCACTACCCCTCTAACCCCCTAACCCCTGTCACTACCCCCTAACCCCTGTCACTACCCCCCTAACCCCCTAACCCCTGTCACTACCCCCCTAACCCCTGTCACTACCCCCTAACCCCTGTCACTACCCCCTCTAACCCCTGTCACTACCCCCTAACCCCTGTCACTACCCCCTAACCCCGTCACTACCCCCTCTAACCCCTGTCACTACCCCCCTTAACCCCTTTCACTACCCCTAACCCCTTTCACTACCCCTCTACCTCCCTAACCCCTGTCACTACCCCCCTAACCCCTGTCACTACCCCTCTAACCCCCTAACCCCTGTCACTACCCCCCAACCCCTGTCACTACCCCCCTAACCCCTGTCACTACCCCCCTAACCCCCGTCACTACCCCCCTTAACCCCTGTCACTACCCCCCTAACCCCTGTCACACACCCCCAACCCCTGTCACTACCCCTCTAACCCCCTAACCCCTGTCACTACCCCCCTAACCCCTGTCACTACCCCCCTAACCCCTGTCACTACCCCCCTAACCCCTGTCACTACCCCCCTAACCCCCGTCACTACCCCCTAACTCCTGTCACTACCCCCTAACTCCTGTCACTACCCCCTAACCCCTGTCACTACCCCCTAACCCCTGTCACTACCTCCTAACCCCTGTCACTTTCGCTCTACCCCCCTAACCCATGTCACTGCCTCTCCACCCCCCAACCCCTGTCACTGCCCCTCTACCCCCCTAACTCCTGTCTCTACCCCCCCAACCCCTGTCACTACCCCT